>NW_007361095.1:83279-85881 GCF_000149035.1 Colletotrichum graminicola M1.001
TTATTTCTAGTAGTAGGTCTATAATATCTTATATAAAGTTTAGTTTATTAATCTTTAAGTAAAAATCCTTACTTTTTTTTTTCTTCTTTAATATCCTTAAGTGTTTACACTTTTAGATTATTAGCCTTAAGGGTATAATAAATTTATTTAGTAATAGTTAGTAACTTTACTATTAATACCTATATACCCCTATATATTAGGTAGTCTTTAAATTTAATAATAGTTTTATAGGTAGTACTTTTAAAAGTATTAAGTAACTATTTTTTAAAGTCTTTAGTAGTATATCTTTATAGCTATTAACTATATAGCTATATAAAGCTATATTATATTATTTAAAGTATAATAATAGTACTTAAGGTATTATATTACTTAACTTAAGTAAGGCTATTAGGAATATTAGCTAAATTAGTTATACTTTATAGTTATATAATAATAAAAGGCTAGTTATACTTTAGGATAAAATATAGATTCTTAATATTCTATAGATAAATATACTCCTTTACTTTAGCTAGTGCCTATAGTTTACTTTACTTTTTACTTAGTCCTTTTTTTACTATTATTACCCTCTATTAGCCTTACTAACTTCTTAATTATAGGCACTTACTTCTTGCCTATAGGGTTAGAGGTAAATCTATATATTAGAGGAATTCCTACTATTAGTATAAATAATAATAAAATAAGTAAATAAATAATATAATATAAGGAGGTATAAGTAAGAGATAAGGTAAATAAAGAGATAAAATAATAAATAAATAGATAGTAGTAAATAGCTTTAGGGAGGTCTTATGGTTTAGTAATATAAAGAGATAGCTTTAGGGAGGCCTTACGCTTTAGTAACGTAAAGAGATAGCTTTAGAGAGGCCTTACGCTTTAGTAACGTAAAGAGATAGCTCTAGGGAGGCCTTATAGTAGATCTTACTTAAAGAATAAGAGAAGATATACGCTACCTCTAAAAGGAGATATATATAGACTTTACCTTTTAGTAAGTAAAATACTATAGTTAAAGATTTTTTAAAAAAAAAAGTAAAAAGTTAAGGTTATATACCTTACTTAAGGGTAAATAATAAGTAGTCTTTTTAAATTAATTAAGATAGTAAAGTTAAGTAAAAGTTATATTAGTTACTAATAACTATACTTTACTTAAAAAAAAAGAAAATAAAAAAGATAGTATAGTTATTAATAAGTATTTAAAAAATAAAAAAAAGTAAGTAAATTAAAGTAATATAAGTAACTATTAGTATTACTAGGTAGTTAATACAGTTAACTATACGTATTAATAGGCAAGTAATAAATAATAGGGGGTAAATACTAGTTCTAAATTATACATAAAGAAGGAAAACTTATTAAATATGGCGGAATTACACGTAAATTAGCTGGTAAATGCACGGTTGCCCTACGGCAAATTGTTAGGGAATAGGCAGTAAATTAGCCCTACTTCTAGTAGTAACTCTACTAATAATATCGCTAGGATTAGCTAGGGATTTCCTAACTAAGAAATAAGGGGTTTTCCTTATTTCTATAGTAATTTACTATAGATATATAACATATAACATAATTAATTAAGTAACTATTATAATCCTTACTATTTAATAATTAATAGTCTAATACGTATGTCTATAATAACTAACGTGCCTATTTACTAATTAAATACTATTATAATAATTAATAAGAACTATAATAATAAGGTAACTATCTTATAATTACGTAGCGATTAGTTTGTATAGCTTAACGCTATCTAAGTAAAAGTAAAGCGTTATAATCTCTAGAAATATATTAACCTAGAGGTTATAGTAGCAGACTAATTAATCCTTAAGATATATCTAAAGAAACTAATAAAGCTGCTTATAACGTAATATCTATACGCCTTAACTAAGGATAAGCTTACTGCTTACTAAGAGGTTACTATAGCTATAGTAATTACTAGGATATCTTAGTAAGTAACTATATAGCTATATATAGTAAGAAGTAAGGCTATTATAACTATACCTAATAGGCTTATATATAAAACTAAATATATAATAACACTAGATAATCTTAACCTATATAATTTTATATACTTAAATAGCTAGATAAGCTATTATTATAAGGAAGTATATAAGTATACTACTTAGTAAAAGGACGTTAAAGACGTAGCTAATATAGTTAAATTTACTATATCTATAGATCTTTAAGAAAGATATTATAAATCTAATAAATTACTAGCTAAATAGCTTAATAAGCTTAGTATAGTAGTAAGAATAACTAAAGAAGAGCGTATAAAGTATGTCTATAATAAATATAGTAAAGTGTTAGTAAAAGCCTAGTAAAAGGCCTTAACTACTAAAAAAGATCTTACTATATAGCTTAATAAATAGAACGCAGCCTATAGTAAATTAGTATAAGTTAATTTACCTAACTACTAATAGCTATTAATTTAGTTTAATAACCTTACTACTGCTTTATAAAATAGTTTACTTAGCTCCTAGCTAGATTTATATATAGTAATAAGTAAAATAATAAGTAATTAGAATAATCTTAACTAGTAGTCTTTTTATAAGATAGCGCTAGAGAGGGTTAAAGCCCTTACTAATAACTTACTATATTATAGCTAAGCAGGCTATAG
>NW_007361096.1:0-84422 GCF_000149035.1 Colletotrichum graminicola M1.001
AGGGGATAATCCTTTAATTTGGTAGTTAATAACTTAGCTAGACGTTACCTTTATAGGCTAGCTAGGTTACCTACTTTAAACTATAAATCCAAATCTAGATTACTAAAAGGCAGTAAATTTAAGTGCTTAAGTATTTTCTATTAAATATAGCACCTTTACCTTAAATATAAAGTAACCGCTAGGTAGTAAAGATAATATATTAAAGGTTACTTTAGACGCCTTTATTTACTAATAACTTACTTAGACTATTATAGCTTATAAAGTGTATACACTAAAGCTATTTAGAAGGCTTATCTCCTAGCAAGCTAATAAACAAGATATAGTAATAACGTTAACTACTAAGGCTAAATTACTAGCCTTATTATCTACTATAAAAGAGGCGCTCTTTACTAGTAAATTAATTACTACGCTAGGTATTTAACTATTAATATAAATAAGAACTAAATTATTACTTAATAAGTAAGTCGCTACTTAATAGCTACTAACTATTTATATTAGCTATAATAATACCTAGACTATTAGGCTTATTACTAAAGAGCTTATCTAACTATAAATAAGGCTATAGTATATAGATATTTATAACTACTAGCTATAATAAGAAGTAGTAGTAAATTAAATTACTATTAAATATAAGAAGTCTACTAAATTAATAGCTAATAGATTAATAAAGGCGCTTAGTGCGCTATAATTTACTATATTTATAGCTTAATTAAATATAAGTAACTAATATACGCACCTTAAAGTAAATTAATAGTAAGAATTAGCTAATAATAAAAGTAAAGCTTTCTACTAGATAAAAAAGGAAAACGTATAGGATATTAAAAGATAATTAACAAACAAATAGGCTATATATAGAGGATATTTAGCGCGGGCTCTGCAGCAATTAACCGCGTTACCAGCGCTAAGGGGGTGTGTTAAATATAGCAGAATTACACGTAAATTAGCCAGCAAATACACAGTTGCCTTATAGTAAATTATTAGGGAATAGGCAGTAAATTAGCCCTACTTCTAGTAGTAAGTCTACTAATAATATCACCAGGATTAGCTAGGGATTTCCTAACTAAGAAATAGGGGGTTTTCCCTATTTCTATAGTAATTTACTATAGATATATATAATATATTATATAATTAATTAAGTAACTATTATAATCCCTACTATTTAACACCTATAGTTTAACACTTATAATTAATATTAATTCTAAACAGATTAAGATAATTTATATACTAATTAATAAGAAATCTTATGTTACTTTTAGTAGTTATAGTGTTTTATATAGTCACTACACCGCAAGAGTCCTTATACCTTACGCGCTTTTAATAGTCTCCCCTTCTAGAAAATTAACTATAGGTTTAAACTAATTAAAGAGATATCTAGTTAAGCACACTAAGTAAGCTATTATAAAAGTAATAATAATAAGATAATAAGATTATAAGAAGTAACTAATTAAGGGAATAAGGAAAACCCTAAAAAGATATAAGATAATAAAGTAATAGATTAGTAACTTAGATAATAAAATTACCTAATTATAAGACTAAGATATAAGTTAGAACCTTAAAGGTTACTAATTTATAATAATAACTAAGATAGATTATAAAAATACTAAAGAAGCTAAATAAAGCTCTTAAAGGTCCTTATAAGTAAGGTAGTCTATTATAATTAGTTACTTATAGTTAATTAATATAAGATAGTACCTTAAGAATTACTTAATCTAGAGATATAGAGCTATTAGCCTTAGGACTCCCTATAAGTATACTAATTTAAACACCTATTATAACTTTATAAAGAAATTATAATAAATTAAAAAACCCTCTTTATTAAAAGTTAGTTAATAAGTTTAGCTAAGGCTAAAGATAATTATATAAATTCTACTAATTAGGGGTATAGCTATAGTTTAAATAATAAAATAGGTTACTTTAGCACTCTTAAAGAGAATCTTAAAGAGTTTAAATTAGTATATAATTATTAAAATCTTTAATTTAATTAATAAGTTATATACTAAATAACTACTAACTAATATAATAAGTAATAACTATACTACTTTTTCTTAAGAGGCTGCTCCTAAGTATACCCTAGGCTTAACCTTAAACACTGCTTTAGTAAGAGGACTAGCCTTTACTAAGTATTAAGAGCTAAAGGGGATTAATCCTTCTAAAGATAAAGAGAGTAGTAACACTTCTAATCCTCTACTTATAGTACCTAATTAGAAATAGAAACCTCCCTCTATCTCTTAGGAACTTAACCCTTCTATAGATACCCTCCTTACTACTCTTACTACCTAGATTTAGCCTAAGGTCCTATAAGTTATAGTAAATATAGTCCTTAATTAAGGAGAGAACTTAAACTTTTTTAAGATACCCCTTTTAGGCTAAAGTAGTACTATAGTCTTTTCTAGAGATAATATTATTAACTTCTTAAAAAAATATAAGAATTAATATAAGCTTATATAAGTACTAGACTAATTAAGGGGTATACTAGTAGCCTACTATATAGGGGGAGATTATTAAACTCTAGTAAAGGATATAATTAAGGACTTACTTTAGGTCTAGGCTAGGGCCTATCTCTTAAAGAAGTATAAAAAATAAGACGCTAATTAATTTCTTAATAAGGAAAAATAAATTAAGTAGGTTATAAAGGGATTACTAATCTTTAGCTTAGACTTATACTTAGCTAAGGCACTTTTTACTAGTATTAATAATATAATTACTAAGGTAAAGTAATAAGGCCTCTATATAATTTCTAATAAGAGCTTAATTAAGGCTATATATAAGTAATTTAATACTAAGACTATAGAAAAGGTAGTAAATAAGATAAGGATTAGCCTTTTAGCCTTTATTTAATTAATAAAGTATATAATATTTAAAAGTAGACTTCTTAAGATAATTACTTATAAGAAGGAGTATAGGTCTTTATTTACTAATAGTAAGGCTAATAGTACCTTTATAACTTAACTAGCCTAGTAATAGTCTTAAAGAAACTCTACTTATTAGTACTAAGATTACTAGTAACTAAGATAATTAACTATTAATATCTAGGTTAACTAACTAGTCCTAAGTAATACTAATTAAGACCTTACTAATAGTATAAGTAAACTTAAGATATATTAAAATTCTATCTAGCTAAAGGGGTCTACTTAAGTGTTTAAGGTTAGTATAGTATAACTAGATTAGGTAAAGGTATTAAGACTAAAAGATAAATATTAGTACTACTAGTCTAATAAGTATTAATTTATTTAAGATTATTAGTAATACACCTTTAATAAGGATATATATCTTATAATCTTAGTCTAAGGAGCTTAGTATTATAAGAAGCGTAATAAGTAAAGTCTAATAAATAATATACTATTCTTAGTAATTAAAGACAGCTAATAAAGTAAAGTTACTAATTAAGTTACCTTACTTTTTTATATTATAAATATATCTACTAATAAAGACTATAAGTTCTTAGTAAAGTATATCTTAGATTAATAAGTTAAATACCTTTAGTAAAGCACCTTAGATCTACTATCTATAGCACTAATAAGTAATATTAAGTGCCTATATATAGTATAACTAGAGGATAGAGAATAGGAATACGCTAACGTCTTTATAGTATAATAAAGCAGGCCTCCTAAGAACTATACTAGCTAGGACAAACGTACTTAGGATAGATTATAAGAGGTATATAGCGTAAATAAGTTAGTTAGGCCTTAGCTAATTAAGAAGAAAACTATTTTATTTACCTTAAAAAATAAAAAGATTATAAAGGTTAATAATAATAGTAACTATAACTATAATCTAGATTAGGTGTCCTTACTAGCTAAAATAAATATAACTATTTTACTATAACTAAGGCCTATAGAATTTATAACTACCCTTAAAGACTATAAGCTGTATATAAGTAAGGAGGAGGCTAATAAATTAAAAAAAGTTATAGCCTTTAAGTAAGCTTAAGGCCTTAATTTATATTAAGAGGTAAGGAAGTTAGCTAATAAAAAGCTAGACGCTTTAGTCTTACTTTTTATTAGACTTTTCTAAAAGATATAGCTAGAGTTTAATATAGCTATAAGCACTACCTTATGTAATTAAGGGTATATTAATACTAAAGATGTTTAAATTAAGGCCCTAAAGTCCCTAATTAATCTTAGAGAAATAGCTTAGTAGTAAAAAGATATTAAAGAACTACTAAATAAGTATAATACTTTAATTAATAGTAAGTCCTTAATATTTATTAAAATTAATAAAGTATAAGGCATAAAGCTTATAGTAAAACTACTAACCTTAGTTATTTTAAATATATACCTATAACTAAAGGTCTAAAGATTAAGTATTAATTAGTTAAATAAAGGCCCTCTAATCTTAGTAATCCTTAACACTAGAGTATAAGTTAATATCCTCTTAAAATAGTACGTTAAAGCTACTAAGATCCTATATATAGTCACTAGTCTTTAAATAAGGACTTTTAAGTCTAATCTAGGTAGTAACATAATATTTAATAGCTTCTACTTTACTAATATCTAGATTAATAGATATAAAGTAACCTTTTGCTTTTTTATTAAGGATAAATAAGAAATAACTAATCTACTTCTACTAGGTCTACTCTTTGCTTAAGACACTTAACTCTCCTTTAGGTATAGTAAGTAACTAATTACTATATATATTTATATAAAAAAAGCCCTCTTAAAGATTCCTATTAAGGTAATTAGAACAAACAGCTTAACTAAGATTACTAACATCTTACTATAAATTAATAACTATATTATTATAGTCTTTAGATTAAAAAACTAGATTCTAGTAGTAAACCTAGGAGTACTACTAGATCTAATAAGTTTTACCTAAAGATTAACCTTAAGGAAGGTAAAAAGATAATAGCTATAATTAATTAAAACTAAACTAAAAAGATTATAGCCTTAGTTATATAGGCTATAATTAAACTATAAGTTACTTATATTTATAAGGTAATAGTAGTATGTCTGTTAGATTAATAAAACTATAAACTAGTAGAGAAAGATCTTTATAATAAATTTATAAGAAAACTAGTCTCTTACTAAGAGGAGTAGTTAATCTGCTATAAGACCTAAAAACACTAGAATAAAGCTACTTATTAGTATAAAAAAGTTAAAGAAGTAGCTATAATCTATATAATATATAAACATAAGGATTAAAAGGTCTAATAAGTTAATAATACTTTATTTAATAGATTAGTACCTAATAGTAACCTATACTAGAAGATTAAGAAGCTTAAAGGTATAAAGCAGAAGCTTTAAGAATAAATTAGACTATATAATAATATTATTACGCTAAAGGTTTCTAATATTAAGCCCTAATCTAGGCTTACTAATAAGCGTCTTAAAGTAATTATAAAAGATAGCCTATATCTATTACTAAGAGAGAAAGACTTATTTAAGTATATCCTCCTTAATTAAGAGAAATCCTTAGCGTAGGAATTTTTAGAGTGTAGCTAATTAGACCTAATAGTTACTTTACTATAAGTAATCTATATTATCCTATATAAAGTATAGTAAGTAAAAGGTATCTTAATCCTAAAAGCCCTCCTTCTAAAGGTATTTAAAGTAATTTAATAATAAATAGTAAGAAAAATTATTAAGGAGAGCTATACTGCCTATTATAATCCTTAGTTTCTTATCCTAAAGAAAAATAGCAGCCTTAAACTAATTAACTTAGCTATAAAGGTTAATATAGTAACCTTATATAATATATAGTAGCCTCTATTTATAGATTAATTCTCTAAGGAATACGCTATAAATTAGCTTATCTCCCTCCTTAATTTCTTCTTAAGTTATAATTAAGTTACACTTAATAAGAAAAGCTATAATCTAATAACCTTTTTAACACCCCTTAGCCTCTTTTAATACTATACTTTTCTATAGGGTATAATAAATTTAATAGCCTAGTTTTACTAAATTATAACTTAAATCCTTTATAACTTAATTTTAAAATACTATAGTGCTTTTTTAGATAATATTATAGTTAAAGGTCCTTAATTAAAGTATAATAATAAGGAATTACCTACTTATCTTAGTATCTACTAATTTATTTATAAATATTTAAGGAATATTAATTAGGTCCTATTTAATATTAAGTTAGCTAGATATACTATTTTTATACTTAAGTCCTAATAGTACTAGATATCTATAGTAATTATAAGGTATTTATATAGTATAAAAGGGCGCTAGCTAGATTAAGTAAAAGTTATTAAAATTCTTAAGTAAGAGAAGTACTCCTTAGTCTTAGAAGTCTAGTTTTTCCTAGGGATTATTACCTTTTATAAGTGTTAGGTCTAGAACTTCTTAGTAATAGTAGTGCCTTTATACTCTCTTCTTAAAAAGAATTAGTCCTTTTAGTAGAATATAGATTATACTTAAGCTATAAAAGCGCTTAAGTCTGCTATTACTAAGGCTTTAGTCCTAATTATATTAGACTATAGCCTTAAGGCAGGCTAGATTATCCTAATAATAGATACTAGCGTTAAGGGATAAGGCGCTACGCTAGGATAGATTATTAATAAGAAGTAGGCTGTTTTATAGTATAAGAGTAGAATCTAGTGCAGACTAAAACTAAACTATAATATAAGAAAGCTAGAAATATAAAGCGTTCTAATAAGCCTTAAATAACTATATAACTACCTTTTTAGTATTTAATTTTTTTTAAAGACTAATATAAAAGTCCTTATTATATAAATTAATAGTATAGTAAATAACTTACCTTTAGTAATAATAATAAGGTAGCTTTTTTAGATTTAGCTTTTTAACTTTAAGATTAAGTATATTAATAGTAAGAAAAACACTATAGTAAATAGATTATTATAAAAACCCTCTAGCCTATTAGATATTAAAGAAGTAGATTAAGAGAAAGATATTAAAGATTTTATTAATATAAAGGTGCTTTAACTTTATGTTATATAGAACTTTATTATTTATATATATAGCTAAGATAATAATATAACTAATTAGGACTAAGATATTAATATTCTAATAGACCTCCTTACACTAAAATAATAGTTAACTAACTTAAAATAAATTACCTATTTCCTACTTTTACTTAAAAGACCTCTTAGGATTTCTCTTACTTAGTTCTACTAGTTTAAGTAGTTAGCTATATAATTTATAATATAGGATTAACTCTTATTCTAATAGGGGATAAGGACCTCTCCTTACCTATAGAGGGTTATTAATAATCTAAGCTGCTATTAAAAGTTAATTACTAAAGTATATAATAAATTAGGGCACTAAAGATATAAGGCTACCTACTTTTACCTTACTAAATAATACTTTTAGCTAGAGATATATACCTAAGTTAAGGAGTTAATTATAAGCTATAAGTTATATTAAAAGGCTTAATCTAAGTATATAAATAACCTTTATATCTTTACTAAACTAATCTGCTGCTTATTTACTTAGGTTTACTTAGATATATAGTATATTAGTAGATAAAAGGTTATTAAAGCTTACTATAAGTTTTCTAGCTACGTTAAAGTAAGGATCCTTAAGAATACTACCTCTAAGAATATAGTAAAGTTTTTTTAAGAGGATATTATTTACTACTATAGGCTTTATAGTACTCTAATTATTAATAAGGGATAAGAAAATATAGGTATAGTTATTAAGTTAAATTAACGCTATAAGACGTACTATAAAGTTATATTAGTATATAACCCTTAAGTAAATAGGCTTCTTAAAAAGGGATATTAGCTAATTATATATACACTTTATATCTAGTTAGACTAAGGCTAAAAGGACATTTACCCCCTACTCCTAACTACTCTTTTTATAGATTAAACTACTATTAAAGCTTCTTTAAGATATACACCTTTCTACCTTATTTATAGTTATTATACTATTACTTTAATTAAGCAGCACACTACTACTTAGAGGGTCCTTAATTAGGACTTTATCTAGACACCTAAAGAGGAGGTATAGACTTACTTTTAGGCTTTTTAAAAGCTTAACTAGGACTATAAACACGCTATAAAGGTTATTACTTAGTAAAAAGCCTATACACGTAATTAGTTTAATAAAAGCTATTTATATTTACTTTAATTAACCTAACTTTAGTAAGGAGATCTAGTCCTTATCTTTAATATTTAAAAAAAAATTAATATATCTATATTATAGAAGCTAGACTACTATTAGTAAGGACCTTACTAGATCTATTTAGTTTCTCCTATAGGTATATTATATTAGCTTATTACACTCTCTAGGGATCTAATCACTAGGGCTATATATATAAGTAATTAGTTAAAGAAATTTACTAGGACACCTAAAGGACTCTATCTTTCTTTAGATAAGGATACCCTATAGGATAAAATTACTTCTAATCTTTAGGACTTACTGCTAACTAAAGATAACTTAGGTATATTAAGTGCACTACTAATTAATAGTTAACACTAGGGATATACTTTTATAAGCCTCTTTAATTAAAGTGTCCCTTTTTACTAATTCTATATAAAGGTATAAGGGATAAATAGATTAAGAGAAAGCTTTAGGAAATTACACTACTTATAGCTACTTTACTAAGGTAATTAATAACTATAAGAAGAAGTCTATAACTACTATCTTTTTTACCTTAAAAACCTTAGCTTACCTTACTTAAGAAGCTTAAGTTAGCTATTAACCTTATTACTATTATCTTTAAGATAAAGAAACTAATTAATTAAACCTCTACCTTTTTTAAAAAGAACTTTAGTAAAAATATAAAATTACTATCCTAATTCTAAGTAATCCTCTAATAAACCTCTAAGTTATATATAAAATTACTTTCTTTAAAGTTTACCTTACTGCTTTTAATAAAGTCCTAGTACTCTCTACCCTTACTAGCCTACACCTTTAGTTCCTTTAAAGTATTATTAAGCTAAAAATACTTAATTAAAATTAGCTTAATATTTAAGTTAATTAATAAAAGGACTTTTTTACTACTATTCTTATACTTAGAATACTTTCTATTATTTAGCTTAGTCTTATAACTACTAGTAAACTAATAATTATTATTAGATTAGTAGTTATAACTAGCGCTAGACTCTTAAAATATATAATTAGCGTACTAATTTAAGAACTCCCTAAGAAGAGATATATACTTAAAATAAGGAGCTATAACCTAGATATCCCCCTCTAGATCTAGACTAACTTACTTCTAGAAGCTATAAGTATAGTAACTATATAGTATAACGTTATAAACACTATATACCTAAATTAAAAGTAAGTTAACTATAGGAGTATAACTAAAGAGCTTTTAGAATAGCACTTTAAAGTAACTAGTATAGGCCTTACTTATAAAGACGTAATATAAAAAGATAAGAAAGCTATTTATAAGACTAGGATTTACTAAGATTTTATATAAGATAGCCTAATTTATATATAACCCCTAAAAGTTAATTATTACTTAACTAATAGTTTTATTACTAAATAAAGTAATAATTTAAAGCTTATAATATAGCTCTCTAACTAAGCCTAGTAGCTTATACTAAATAGTATACTTTAAATACTAAAAGAAACCTATAATTAGTAATAGCTTTAAAAAAGAGAAAAACTAATTAACTTATAACTATATAATTTAAAGTAACTTACTAGAAATAGTATAAGATATTCTAGCTCTTAAAGAACTCCTTACTAGGTATAAAGCTTAACTACTACTAAGGATAGATCTATATAAGTAGGGCATAATTAACCTTATAATTATTAATAGCGTTTAGGTTAGATATATTAGCTATTAATAATAATAGATCTAAAAAACTAAGATAGTAAGGTAAAGATTTAAGTTAATTAATAAAAGTAGTTATTAATAGAAGGGTTTAAAAGTAGGTTAATAAAGAAAAGGTTTTCCTTTTTATCCTTAAGAAGGTTAATCTACTAAAAAGAAAGGCGTAGTAAACTAATCTAGGCAGGTAAGAAAAAAAACTAACTAACTAATTTATAATTAGCCTAAAGGAATAATTTACTACCTTACTTACTAATAATAAGTAAATTACTTCTTTTTTCTCTTAATTTTACTTTATTTACTAGGTTATTTCTTTCTAGCTCTAATTAAGGCCTCTTTTACCTATTACTATATTAACTTACCTCTTTTTTTCTTAATAAATCTTTTCTTTTTTACTTTTTTAATAATAATAATAATTATTTAAGTAATAATCTAGCTATTCTCTATAAAAGCTACCTTTTTCCTTATATACTATTAAACCTAATCTTTTCTTCTTTATTATAATTACTACTTAAAATTATATACTATACTATATACCTACTAAACCTAAGACTAATTACTTTTCTTTTTTTACTACTAAACGCTACTATAATATCTTTTATTAGCTTAATCTCTTTTTCTTTATAGAACTATAGTAGTATAGCTACCTAAATCTAGCGCCTTTATACTATTTATAACTTTAAGAATAACTTATATAACTATATAGGACGCTAGTAATTAAACAGACTAATTAGATTTAAGACTATACTACTAGCTATAACTAAAAAAGCTTAAAACTCCTAATTTATTAATCTTAGTGTAAATAACTACTTTAGCTACTAGACTTAGGTGTACCTATAAGTTATACTTATTTAAAATAGTTTTATATACTTTATTATAACTAAACTTAATATATATTTTCCTAACTAGCTCCTTTAGGAGAATATAAATTAGTTTCTATAATAGTAACTAGTAGCCTTTATAATCTAAGATAGCTACTAAGAATAGTAAGGCTAAAGCTACTAAAAAGTAAGAGCTATTCTCTTTAATTACTATAACCTATAGGGTTAACTACTCTAAAGAGATTAGATAAAGAGAGATAAGATTACTATAGCGTTAGAGGTTATAACTTAGGACTTATTACTAGTCTATAATATTATAGTAGTTCTAATTAGCTAGGAATATTCTACTAATCTAAACGTTACCTTAGTCCTAGTTCCTTAGTTACCTACTACCTATAAAGTAATTAGGACTTCTATACACCTAGTCCTTTTTTTACTATTTATTAATTATCTTAGACACTTTATAAGAATAATTATTAACTAATAAGATAGTATAGTCTATTAGTATAACCCTTTTTAGGAAGCAGGCTAATCTAAGGTAATCTTTATTAATAATATCCTAGCGCTCTAAAGATTCTACTAAGATATAAGGGCCTTACTATATATTAAGAATCTAATTAACGCTAGTGCTTATATTATTAACGTAGCCTAATAGCCTAGCTTATAGGAGTGTAGTCTCTATGTTTTAGAGTAGTTCTAAACAGTAGTCTAGTATAGTAAATTATACCTAACTAAGAATCTTCTAAAGTAATAAAATAAAAAGTACACTAAGTAATTAAATATATATATACTAAATTTAGTAGATTAGCTATAGGTTTTACTATAAAGGTAACTAAGTTAATAATACTATATATAATACTTTAGGAATATGTTTTAAGGACGTCTATAGTTAATATAAAAATATTTATATAAAGGTATTAGTAAGCACTAAATTAAACTATATAATTATTAAAAAGCTATATTTAAGGCTAGGCTTTATAGTATTAATTAAATAAAGTATACTTACTAATCTTTAGATCTTTAGTCTATATTATTATTAATTAGTTACTAGCTAGAGATAGCACTTACTACTTAGACTATTACTAGGCTTTATACCTTAAAACCTACCTAATTAGTCTGCCTTAGTAATAAACACTATTAAAAGAGGGTCTAATTCTAAGTATACTCCTATAAGTCCTATACCTCCTAGTTAAATATTACTAGTTACCTTATAACTAATTCTTAAGACGCTTAACGTAACACTATAATTAAAAAGACTTATATATTTACTTATAAACCTATATTTACCTCCTGTCTTATCTAGACTAACTTTATTATTAGTTACTAGAACTAGGCCTCTAGCTTAGGTTTTACCTAAGATTAAAGACGTTATAAAGAAAAACCCTCTAACTTAGGCTTAACTACTTTAGAAACCCCTATTAATTAAGTAAAGTAAAGATTTATAGCTAAAGGAGATAACTTCTTAAGATCTAAACTTATAGTTAGGATAAGTAAATTATAAGTTAACACTTAGTAAGTTAAAGCTTAATTAGTAAGAAGCTAGTAAGTTACTTTAATAAGAGGCTATAAATTACTATTATTAACTACTATACTACTAAAATAAGCTTTCTAAGAAACTAGTAATTAATAAGTATATATAAGAGGAATAAGTTAATTAATATAATAACCTAGTTAATAAGTTAGCTTATATAACCCCTATATATATACCTTAGGTACTACTGTTATTAAGCTAGGATTAAGAGGGCTAGGATTATAAGGATATAAGGCTTTAATAAGATTACATAAAGGAGGTATATAAGCAGGAGGCAGAGGCTAAGAAGAAGAATAAGAAGAAGGGCTAATACTAATTTACTATAAAGGTAGTTATATAAAGGCTAATCTTAAGGATAATTTCTCCTTAAGAGGACTTATAAAGAAGAAATTAGGGGATAATTAGAGTAAGGTAAGGTAATTAGCCTAAAGTAAGATAGTATATAGGCTACTAATCCTAATTAAGTATAGAGATATAAGCTAGTGTTAATAGATTTAGAGATATATATATAATTTATCCTTTATACTTATACTTACCTTCTAATTAAACTAAAGCCTCTCTATAATTTACCTTTAATTATAATAATATAAGATAATTAGGAGTAATTACTTACCTAATTAGGGTATAATTATATTTAATCCTATAGTTTAATACTTATAATTAATATTAATTCTAGATAGATTAAGACAATTTATATACTAATTAGTAAGAAATCTTATATTACTTTTAGTAGTTATAGTGTTTTATATAGTTACTGCACTATAAGAGTCCCTTATACCCTACGCGCTTTTACTATACTTCTTATATAGCCCTTAATAGTTTAAAAGGAACCTTAGAATCCTTAGGAAACTCCTCTAACACTTTCTAACTCTTCTTAAACACTATTCTCTTCTAAGAATAAAGCTACTTAAGCTAGGTAAGTAACTTATTTAACTTAGCCTAAGCCTTTTAGAAAGCCTTAGCCTTATTATATAATAATATAGCTTTTTTTTAGAAATATAGCTCTTTAGCCTCCTCTTTATAATTAAGATAATTAGACTTTACTACTAAATAATTTACTAAGAAATTAAAAAGATAGCTACTTATAAGTATAAATAGTATCTATAGACGTATTATAAGATATTCTTAAATAATAATAAGTACTATAAATATTAAAGTTAGGAAGGATTAGACACTATACACTATAGGACTAATAATTTAAATATAGTATTATTTTAATACCTTTATTAGAAAATTAAATAATATAAAGTAAGTAATAATAAGAAAAAGCATCTTATAATTTTATTTTCTTTATATAACCTAATATAGTGTTAGTATTATAAAAAATAAAAAAGTATAATTAATAACTCCTTAACCTAAAAGACATAACCTACTTATATAGTTCTTAAGGGTAAGACCTTTTAGAGAGGAGACCTAATATTATAACTAATAAGTTATAGGCTATATTACCTTACCTAATAAAAGATAATAAGTAGTAGTAGTATTTATATAAATAAGAAATAAGAAATAAATAAATAACTCCTTAAAATAAAAGAACTATAGTATAAGTTATATAACTATAAGTATAAAATAAAATAAAAAATAAGCACTTATTTATAAGTAGGATAAGCGCTTAGTAGATACCTAAGTAAGCGCTTATTCTACCTTATAACTATTAGTTAAAGGAACTATTTAGGGAATAGTTAGGACTTATATATAGGATAGACTTAGAAGCACTTAAGGACAGACTCCTATAGCTTTTTAGTAATTAACTTATAATATATTCTCTAAATACCTTTTAGTATCTAACCTTAGTAATTTAATTAACAAGAAGCTATATAAGCTGCCTTATAACCCTAAGCCTTAACTAATCACTAGGTAATTAATAAAGATAATAAAGAAGAGAAATACTGTTAACTAGGTACTAACCTCTGCTTACTATTAGCAGAAACCCTACTGTCTAGAAACTAGCTGTAACAGATAATAAGAAAAATAAATACTATTAACTAAGTACTAACCTCTACTTACTATTAGTAGAAACCCTACTGTCTAGAAACTAGCTGTAACATTCTACTTCCCCTCTTAATCTAGTAAGCCTCTCTAACTAAGTTATTTAGGGCTACTAGGTCGTAATTAGGGGTTTTACTAGGTGCTAATTAATTAGGTTAGATAGAGGGTAAGTTTAGGTAAGGACTTACTAATTTATAGGTAATTTATAGCTGACTTTACGCTATTACTCTTAAGGCTACCTTAGGCTAAATTTTAACTAATTTTTATACTAAATCAATTCATCTAAATAACTAGAAGAGGCTGTGGCCCTATCTTCTGGGGTTTCTAGAAGGGAAGACTAGATTAATCAGAGCAGAAGAATTAGACTAAAATAAAAGGTTAATTTTGCTAGGTGCTAATAATAATACAGAAAAGAAAAACACCCCCCTTAGTGCTAACTATTAGGTCCTGTTTTATAACCTATTAGTACGTACCTGTACCTTCCACAGGGGTCCTGGCAGTACATTTGTTAAATTAACCTTTGACCTTGTATTAAACTCTTGTTAACCCTAACCCTATGTACTTTTATATCGGAGTACAGGCGATATCGCCCTGATATTGGTTTTGCCAATCAGGCCCCAAGT
This sequence comes from Colletotrichum graminicola M1.001, assembly GCF_000149035.1. Taxonomy (NCBI): domain Eukaryota; kingdom Fungi; phylum Ascomycota; class Sordariomycetes; order Glomerellales; family Glomerellaceae; genus Colletotrichum; species Colletotrichum graminicola. The sequence continues at coordinate 14,655 of NW_007361096.1, forward strand.
GATTCAAGGCACCGAGTATCGTCAGCTACTCACAAAACACTACTGTTGTCCTCAGTGGCTAGCCAAAGATTCAACAATAATAAACGACATCATGATAGGGCCAAAGCAATAGTCTGCTTCCTCACTGCCGTTGTGCTGGACCCTTTGCGCTTGAGCTCGCCTAGTTTGTCGTCGCCGTTACCTTCCCACCGGTATTCGGACCCCTGAGCTTCGAACAGTGCTAGAGATGGTGGGAGATCCGGGTTACTTGCCATTATTCCAATAGCCTTGAACGAAAAGATCAACGAGTCTCGATGTCACGGATCAACATCCCGGGGCCAATAAGATCTCACTCCTGCAGTCAACACAGGCGCCAGAGGATCCGGTGACTTGGTCTTCGTCGACGTTGATGGCGGGCAGGATGTCGATCGACGTTGTTGAAGTTGGATTGCCAGCCTCGGGTTACGCTAGTTTCCTGTACAAAACTGGCCTCAAAAACCGGTGCAGGAGGCGCACGTGGGCTTTGACGCGGCTCAGCTGGTAAAGCTTATGTCGTGATATAAGCCGTAATTACGCAGTGGCAATTACGGATCCGCTTTTGTCATCACAGCTTATCATCTTTTCACCACCGCTGCCATCGCCGCCCGAGCCTCCATGGTCGATGCCAGGAATAAACGGATAGCTCCTATCATCTTGCTCAAGGGCCCGGGTTAAATCTCACTTGGTGCGGATTGGGACTAAGGCAGTTGCTCGCCGCCTGGCCGTCATTTTGCTCCTGATCAAGGTCGGCGTTGATATCCGGGCACGTATCCTCTATATCCCACTGTGTCTTTGTGTGGTAGCCATTTCTATACTTCAACTGTACGTTCCAAACGATGGGTTTGATCCGTCCCGTATCTAGCGGCCGACCGAAATGGGGGTTCTTGGAGACAAAGCGGCGGTGAAGCAGGCGGATCATTTTCTTCACGATTTAGTTTTGCGTCTGCGACTTGACTGTCAAGCACTTAATACACCTTTTCACAGACCCCCTGCTGCGAATTAACCCTACAGCAAGGCCACCGGTAAGGGCACGATGTTGTTCAGGGACCTTGTCGGCCAGCTGCAGAAACCCCAGATTACCTGCCATTGCAGAGCATCGAATCCTACACAGCATCATGCGTAACATAGTTATATAGAACAACACTGCTTCTGGCGCATATACAAAGGTAAGGATACTAGAGTCAGACGGGCCAACTCGATGAAATTGCAGACATGGTTCGTCCTCAGTGCCGTCCATATTTTGCCTTATCTATGCCTTTATAGGTTTACGTAAATGTGTCGTCCAATATCCCATCAGGCACAAGAATAAATGAGCTTGGAATTCTCAATTAGGCAAGCTGTCTTAGGGCCGATGTTAGTATTGTGTGATAAGAAAAGTGGAACCACAGTTGTCACTGCTACAACTGCACTAAGATCACGACATATTGTCATAGAGGACAAGGTTTCACAAGCGAGACATTGACGAGTTCATCCAATCTTATCTACCCGGGACCTTGGACTACCGTATCCACTCGCAAGATTGAGAAAACGCTAATCGGTAAGGGGTCTGACAGCCGCCCAGAAGAGCTTAGTGTGCTGGCAGAAACAGGGCTAGTTACTACGTGTGATGGGTATATTTAACCGGATAGTCAGGTATTGCCCCACCAACAGGGGCTAAGACAGATGGCTGGCAAGGGGCCAAAAATGGCTAACATAAGCCCAAAGCATCCAAATTAATTAATTTCTATAGGCAAAGTCAGTACTTAATATACATCCTATTAGCCTTAATTACTACCTTATTTCTATCTAGCATAGTTATAAGCAGGTTAGCTAGGAAGTCCTCTAGAAGAGCCTCCTAGGCCTCCTTTACCTACATACAGAGGGTATTATACAATAGGTTCTTATTAACGCCTGCTAGCTCTTAGATATAGTTCTTTATCTAGTTCTAACACGTCTTAATTAGGTTAAGATTAGGTAAGAAGGGCGGCTAATAGATAACCTAGACACCTTAGCTATAGAGGTCTTATAAAGTCTCCTCTACTAAGTGTACTAAAGCGCTATCTTATATAAAGATAAGGTTATTACTAAATTATTACTAGTATAGATAGATCTATCTATAGATAATAGGGACAGTCTGTTACTAGTAAGACTTAGCCTTAATACTACCTTAATCCTTCTCCTAGAAGATACCTAGCCCCTTCTAATCTCTAGAGAAATATCTCTAGAATATCTAACCCTGCTTACGTTAATACCTCTTAATAATACAAGTTAGATCCCACTCTTCGCTAGACTAACAGGTTATATAGATCTTAGTGTAGTAGCTGCTAGTTACCTATGTCTTATCTGTCTATAGAACCTTCTTCTAGTCCTTAAGGGTCTAATAAAAGTACTCTTAGGCCTAAGTAAGACGCTATTACTAGTTAACTTTAGAGATAGGGGGCTTCTGCTATATAGCCTATCTAGTAAATCTAAGCTAATAAAAAGCTACTTAAATAGTATAAGCACTAAATATAGAGGTAAAAAGTTATATAGATAGGCAGAGGAAGGAGGCCTAGCGGCCTTCCTTAGAGGAAGTAATGTACTTAATAAGCTCTTCCTCTTGCTAGGTAGTTATAACACATAGCCGGCCTAATTAGGGGGAAACAGCAGCTAACTAGGCCCTTATTACTGTATAGACTTAGTGCTTTAAAAAGCTAGTAATATTTACTATCTCTAGCTGTAATAGCTTTACGTTAGTATAAAGGGTACGTATTTACTACTAATTAGCCTCTATAAGGTGCTTTATATTACTACCGGCCGGCCGGACTATAGTTATAATAGGTTAATAGGTTAGGTTGTTATAGGAGGAAAAAAGTAAAAAAGGCACTGCTAATAGGTAGGTGGATAATTTGGATGAATTCGTGGCCTCTGATTGGCCGGTTAAGTTAGTATAGGCTGCCCCACTGGTACTTGACAATGGGGTTAAACTTTGGCCCGATACCGTAGTAGTTGGTTGATGGGTTGGGGGAGTGAGCTATGACAGAGTCTAGGCAGACTGGTTAGCTGGCTGGCTGGTGATGGAGGGCGAGTAGGTTAACCGCCTTCTTAAGAAAGCTTAGCGTGGAATAACTGCACTAACTACATACAGCTAGCCAGCTGCTTCTTACAGCTAGCTCGCAGTTTAGCGTTTTCTCAATCTGGCGAGTGGATACGGTACTCCCGAATGGCGTGTCACCCTGCGACTCTACGGCAGTCTGGCAATGTTCCTTGTACTTTATTACCTACTGTGCTGCCGATTGCTTGTCTTAGTCAGCAACCCGCTGTCGTCAAATCCTAGGTATTATGTGAAGGCCAAGGGTCCACTTTAGGCTCTTACTGCACCGATCCAAATTAAGACACATACTCCATGTCAGCGGCTACTCCCGATGTCGTTGACGTTTAAGATCAATATAACGTCAATAATCTAACATCCGGCTCGAAGCTATTCAAAGGTTCCGGTCGCCCGGCGCAAGGAAATACAGCCCAATACGTCGCCATGACACTAACTATAACTTTATTACTTTTTATTTAACCTAATACATGGCGCTGGCCACGCGAAATTACTCGTTTTTGTATTTGGCAAGCGCACTGTAATCGGGATTCTTTGTGTCACGCGAGCAGCCCACCAGCTGCGTAGGTATATTGCCCAGCGACACCGCTTTCCTGCGCGACCTCCCCTGTCGATTGAGGAGACAATGGCCTGCATATCACCTACATCAATATTGCTAGGACATGCGAGGTTCCTGGGTAAAGGTTCCGAACTAAAACTCAATCTCTCATATCGTCACAGAGCCACTTTTTGTGTGGGAAAAGACATATGAAGACGAGGTATTAGACTGTCAGAAACGCCATTCCAAGTGGTTCAATAACTGCGACAAAGCCCCGAGATGTCAGATATCGTGTCACTATAGGAATCCGTTGGATTCCTCTGTACACCTATAGCGTAGTAGGTTGGACCTGCGCAGTGGATGCCACTTTGATGCTATTGAATATTACAAGGCAAAGACACCTTGATAAGGCTCAAACGCTGGGTATTATTGTTTTAGTTTTGTCTCAGGGAATGTCTTGAAGTCTGGCCCTAGTAACTCAAGTTAATCCGAATGACACATTCAGTTCTAATTTGCTCACGAGAAAATCCCGTCACGGTTATAGCTAGCTAGCCTTTACTCAGTACAGAGTCATGGAAACAGGGATGGTAATGCACTCGTAATAATTTCATGAAACTTCCCACGATAAGAATCTCACTTGTATGACTCGTACTCGCTAGCGTAATGGGGTAGATTTGAAAGTCCAAGTTTTGCGCATGTCGTGACTCGTGCGGAAATACAAGTTTTGGTTTGCCCAAATGCACGCCACCTATACCCAAGATCCACTCCTAAAACCATACTCCACAGGTCCAATACTACCTAAACATATAACTCCCTCTTTTGGCAAGGTGAAATCTCAGGACTCCGCCCATTTTAATCAGGGCTTTCAGACCCCACACGTAGCGTGAGGGGAAGCTGATGCTCCATGGCCCGACGTGACAGGCGAAGTGGATTTGCCATTTAGGCCAGGCGTCTCCGGCTACTACCAAGCGATTAGGCGGACTACATGGGACATCCACTAGCTCGCCTATTGTATTCTCCCGGCACTAGCTTCATCAACGGCTAATTCTCACGGGTCACACTGGTGATGCCTTTCACATAGTCGAGTTATCCGAGATAGACAGAATATTGACTCTACGAATCCATTGCTGGGCTCGTCAGATCTCGAATGCCTGCTATGAACCTTCAAGCTTTGCTCTTAGCATCAGTATACTCTTTGGGGGTAACAAGAGGAGCACCGACATCGAGTGCAAGCTTTGATATCAACGCGGATTGGGTGTCTTGGAATGATGATACATGGACCTTAAAATCAACCAAGCCACTGCCAGGGGTGTTTACTGCATGGCTGCCACAGTCGAACGGGTATGTAAACGATAATCTGTCAATATCATGGTCGACGGTAGCCCGGTTCGTTTCTATTGTGCTGTGTACGGGAACTAATACGTACATGCCTTGTGTGAATAGTTATTTTGGCCTTGCCCAAGGTTCATTGGGGCCGTTCTATGAGCGCAGCCGTCGAAATGATTCAGAAGGATGGCCGTCTTATAGCAATCCTCGAACGACGTTTGCTACTGTTACGGGGTTTTGGGGCAGCGAGCCTAGCACGCTTGAACCCGGGGAGCTGGGCGAGAGTTTCATTTCCGGAGTGCCGCATTTTACCGATTTGCTTGTTGAAGCATGTGGCAGTATCCTCAATGGAGATGTAGACGTATCCGAAATCAACGAGTTCGAGTCAACGCTGTCTTTGTGAGTAAGTGTGCGCGCACTGGCTGTCCCACAAGGCGGAAGAATGATGGCACTGACTTTTTATGCTCTACTACCAGCAAGACCGGCATACTCACATGGTCGTATGTCTGGAGCCCTGCAACGTGCGTAGGGGACCGAAAGTTCCTGGTATCATACGAGTCTTTGGCCTCGATGGTCGAACGACGTCTGGCAGCCGTGAAATTGGTCGTCTCCAGCGAGCAGGGACTCGACAATGTGCACGTCCTCGATCTACTAGACAACCAGTCCGCTTTGCGCACAAGAACCGTCAAGACAGGCGTAAATGAGGCCAGCAGTCAAGTCTATTCAGCTGTTTCGCCAGATGGAGTTGACCACGTCATGGCGTATGTGCTGTCATCAACACTTGGGGACGGGTTATTGGGCCTTGAAGGCAAGGATGAATACTCGAGCGACTTCTTTTCCGCACTCGATTTCGTTATAACCTCAGATTCAGCCAACTCATCCACCACCGACCCCAAGTCTGTCTTCCCGACGCAGCGGTATCGGGTGCAATCTGGTTTGCAGTCCGCGACGGTCTACAAATACGCAGCTATTGCCTCAACAGAACATTACGGATCGAATACGGAAGCAGTGGTCTCGAGCGTTGTGTCATCTGCCACAATTCGCGGGTATCATGCTTTGCGTGAGGAACACAGCGCCGAAGTGGGCAAGTTCATGAGCGCAGACTTTGTCGCTGATTTCAGAGATCCAGTGACAGGATCGCTTCCAATGAACGGTGGCGGCCACGTGGTGCAAGCCTTGCAGATCACAGCCATCTCCTCCGCTTACTATCTTTACACGAGCCTCATCCCATGGAGCCCGACTCAAGATAAGAACTCAAGCACTTGCATCGCGTGCAACTCCCTGGGTGTTGGCGGCTTGGTTTCCCAGACATACGGAGGTAAGATCTTTTGGGACGCTGATCTGTTTGTAGCGCCCGCCATCCAAGGAGTGCATCCCAAGTTGGCAAGACAGTTTTCGCTATATCGCATCAATAGGGCAGAGGAGTCACGGAAAAACACCAAGAGGCACAATCTGAAAGAGGGGAGCATGCTCTATGCATGGACAAGCGGTCGATATGGACAATGCTACAACATGTCTGCGCCCTGCATCATGTACCAGTATCACCTCAATGCTGATATCGCCTTGAGCATGACCATGGGCCGCAACACAAGTGGCGACAGAAATTGGTATGAGAAGCACGGGGCTGTGGACGTGATAGACGGCGTGGCCACCGGCTTAAGCGATATTCTCACACGACGAGAGAACACTGGCCTCTGGGGCATCGACGTGATGGCCGATGCCGACGAATACTACATGTGGATTGCAGACGGTTCATTTACTAGTACTGCAGTCAGCACTCTTCTACAACTCGCCTCGGAGGCTCGTCATGAACGAGGTATCCCAACCGAGACCGACTGGCCTGACCAGCTCGAGCACATGTCGATACCCACCTCGGACGACGGCGTCGTGCTCGAATTCCAGGGCATGACAAACGATGTCTTCCCCAAGCAAGCAGACGTCATTCTGTCCCATTATCCCTACGACTACAAGCGGAATTTCTCCCTTGATAAATACCGAGCTGCGATGGACTTTTACGCAGTCCGTACCGACCCACACGGCCCAGCCATGACTTGGAGCATGTATGCTATCACAGCCAACTCTCTGGCTACCTCCGGATGCTCTTTCTGGACATATCTAGTCAAATCATTCCAGCCTTATATCCGTGGCCCTTGGTACCAGTACTCGGAACAGCAAGACGACGAGCCTGACGTCCTGGACCCCCTGACCGGGAACCCTATCAACCCAGCATTTCCGTTCCTCACGGGCCACGGCGGCCTCCTGCAGATATTCACGGCGGGATTTCTCGGCCTACGCGTCACGCACCGTAATTTGGTGATAAACCCGTCGCTCCCTCCGCAGCTCCGCGACTTCAAACCGCCAATCCAGTATTACAACGGCGCCGTCGTCAGCTTCCGCATGAATCGCACGCATACGTTTATTACGAGACGCGATGCATCTCATTTCGACGGTCTGGTGCCAGACCAGTACGGCGAGGAGGATATGCCCATCACCGTCGGCCGAGGCGTGGACGACCCCAACGCGCGGACGGTATTCTTGCGCATTAATGACACCGTGGTGGTACAGAATAGGTTGTATGATGCTGAACTTTCCGTGCCGGGCAACATCTTGCAATGCCATGACGCAACTTCGTCACATGGCGACCTGGCGTTCGCAGCCACAGATGGGTACGGAGGCACCTTTTGGCAGTCCGGTACTTGTGATATCACGGCCGCTCTGCTGGTGGACCTGGGAACTTCGCAGATGCCGCGGCTTCTGCATGCTATCCAGCTGGACTTTGCCATGCGACCGCCAAAGTATGTCAAGGTTTCGGTCTCGAATAGTTCAAGCTTCGAGCTTAGTACGGTGCTTGCGGACCAAGATATCCGTATTACGAAGCCATGGATCCCGGACTCGCCGGTGGCAAAATATGTAGGAAACAAAACCACCATCCAGCTCACTGGCGCTGTATGGAGTGGTGCATTTGCGAAACTAGAGATCACAGGCTGCTGGACCGATGATGGTGCTGGGGCAACAGTTGCCGAGTTCGGGCTCCTGGCCGCAAATCTCCATGAGTAAGTATTTGAAATTGCTTAGGGATAGTTATACATGGAGCAATATCGAATTGCAACTGTGCCGTATCCGTCTTTTTACAAAGCTTTCTCCGCCAGTATCCTTATCGACCTAGCGATTGTCTTATTCATGTCCAGCCCCCGCGGGAAGTCGTGCCCGAACACATGACCAATTTGATCCGCTTGACTGGGTTCAGCAATGTCAAACAGTTGCTGGCCATATTCAGGTGCATCGCCTAAGCCCGTGATATGCAGCGATGGCATGGAAAGTGGGTGCCCATCCCACTCCTTGTCAAAGAACGTCATGTAGTGCGTTGTATTTACGAGAGCCTGTAGATGTGAGTTTTATTATCGTCAGTCGGCGCTACGAATCTTAAGCAAAATGACCAAGTCTTTCTATGCATACCTGTCTACCATTGGCAAGCTTTACTGGCCGCACTTTATCCAGGTGTTCGGCGGGATCCGCTTTGAAGACATCAAATAGCATCCGCAGCTTTGGCGCCTCTTCAATCGGTAGATCCGTGACTTTTTGGTCATCCAATGGCATAATGAAAGGTGGCACGGCGCTGTTAATGAGCACCAGGAATTTGATTGGTAACTCCTGAAGTGTGGCGTATGGATTCTCGATGAGAAGTCGGATAGCAATTTGAGCAGCCATCGAACCGCCCTGCCTAGTTCAGGTTAGTATTTTTACCGCGACTAAAACATCAACTTCTTGGGCATCATCATCTCTTTCAATTGAAAGACAGTTTTCGCCAACTTACGAGTATCCAAGCAAACCATCAAATGGACCATGGTCCTCTATAACTTGACGGAGCTCGTTCTCAGTGGCCAGAATATCATCAATGTCCAGCATGTTATAAAACCCATAGAGCTGAAGTGCGTTATCACAGTTATTAGTAACCCCATGTTTAAAGGCCAGACTAAAGTATGCATTTCTAGAAGCAAAGACACTGGGAAGGTTCCAGAAGCCTTCGGACCCAGAGACTAGAACAGAGCTCTGAATGCTTACGTTTGACTTTGAGAAATCGACTGTATGCAGAGACCAATTGCCCTCTAAATGGGGCCACCGGCCTTCCACAAACTCAAATTCATATTCTGGCTCGAGCAAGCTCCGTATGCCTGCCGTTTGCATCCGAAAAATCTACAAGAGTGATGAAAAATTAGTTACTCAGTGACTTGTAGTGTTGAAATATGCTCTATAAAACAAAAATTGCCCACCTCCGTGTTGGAACCCCTGCCGTGCAGGCACAAAATTCGTATAGGCATAATTAGTTGTAATCTGGGAATCACAATATTAATCCAAGACGCTGTGAATGTTCAAGATTGTCGTTGCCAAGTCATCCAAAGGGGTTAAGGTTTCAAGCTTTCAGCACGAAAGGGTGTTCTGGTCACGTCGTCATCATGAACAGCCCATATATAGCAAGCTAGAATACGGATACCGTAGTTAGACAACCCTGCTTGCTTACCCTGCCATGGCAAATAACGCCCTACTGCGGAGAACTAGGATCCACTGACACAAGACCTAATAGGTATCCGCATACTCTCGCGCTATGTAGTGAGTGATATGTAGCCCGAACTGACGCGAGATTTGCTGAGGCAGCCGGAGTGTGTCAGGAATTTGGCCCTATTCCTGTGATCCACGGTACATGAATTTTGGGTGGTAGTGAACAGGCATATAGATTTTGGGACTGCCATGAAACTAGAGAAGGGACTTTACGAATTTCATGGCATTTGACCAATGGCTCATTTACCGCGCTACTCTTGTGGCCCCAGCGTCCTCTCATGATGTGGAGTGTGGACAGAAGGCCCACATCGCAAGACCACGTCAGATGACAAAAGGGCAGGGCGTGGGAAACATATGACTCAAGCATGGAGTTAAGCAGTCCCCACGGCGGGGAGCCCACTAAAATGAATCAAGCCCGCTAGAATGGATCAATCTAGCCCGTGGGGACGCCATGTATTAGGCTGCATGCATAGAGATCCTTGGCTTCTATGGCAGGGTGATCCCAGCTTGGTATATCTATGTATATCTCAACTTCAAGAGAACAGGAACGAGCCCTGGAAAAGATGAACTTGTGGAACCGCCAGTAGGGTCCCAGTTCTGACGCTGAAAGCAAGGAAAAGGAGAAATAGAAGATGAAAAGTGTCCACGCGTGAGATCTTTTGCAGATGTCAGGCCTCTCTCTCTCCTTCAAAAAAAAGAAAAAAGAAAAGAGAAGAAGAAAAGAGAGTGGGGAGAGAGAGATAACTGAAAAGCACAAAAACTTTCATTTCATGATGTTAAGGCTCTATGAATAAGGGTGGTTATGTGCAAGATCGCTTGATAGCCTACCGGAACACTATTTCTATAAACCACCAGATACTGTTTCTCTTATCCGGGCACTTTACACATCGCTGTTCTATGTCTAGTCTTGCGATCCAATTCGTCATAGAGAGAAAAGAGAGAAAACTCATTCTAATATCACAACGCTGACCGTCGCCTGATTCTAATCTTTTCCTTGAGCGGCGGAATGTGGTTGGTCCCAAACCACAGATTCTCTGGTCTTTTGTCTTTGAACTCAAACTCATACTTTAGCAGGATGTTGGCCATTAGTACCTTCAACATGCCGGATGCAAAAAACCGACCGGGGCAGCTATTCAGGCCAGCCCCGAAGGACAAGTAGTCCGCGGACGTGGTGGCCCACGCCTGCCTCGCTCCCTTCAGATTATCACCAGTTCCCCGTGCGTCCTTTCTTCTGTCGTAGAAACGGAACGGCTTGAAAGTTTCCGCGTCGGGTCCGTAGATGTCCGTGTCAAAGTGGATCGAGTACGCCGGAATGCCGACTTGGTAGCCCTGTGGAATATGGACGCCTGAAGGCGTCGTGACACCGTCCTTTCCCACGATACGCAAGGGACCCAAACTCAGGATGGTGTTAACGCGCTGGCTTTCCCGGAAGCTGCTATCCAGCCTCTCGAGCTGAGCCAGTGACCCCTTGTTCCAGCCTTGTTCTTCGCCGTGAGCGGCGCGAACTTCGTTGATTTCTTGGCGAAGCTGGGCGACCATCTTCGAACCCTGTTCAGCGCCGGAACCAACGATGTCAAGGATCATGTGAACAATGGCAAAGACGTTGGTGTGCAGTGCGAAGGCGTTGAGAAGCAAGATGCGCGCTGAAAGGACTTCTGGGTCCAATAGGTACGGGTCGCCCTGTGATTCTCCATGCGCAATGTACCAGCTCAACAAGTCTGCCTCATCTTCTTCCCCATCGTGCTTCCAATCCTTCGTTCCCGATCCCTTGGAGTATTGCGAGTGGCCTCTGGCCTCCAGTCTTCTGTGAACCTCGTCGATGGTCAGTTTGAACCATTTTCTCTCGCACCAGCGGGATGGTAACGTCATCAGAGGCGCTAGGAGGCGCCGCAACGGGGCCGGAAGCAGCCAGAGCAGGTTCGCCTCGAGAGGTATGACTTTTGCATATGAGAAGCCGGTGTCGAGCAATTTTCCATTCCGGCAATGCCTCTTTCCGATGAAGATGCGATTGATCGCCTGGCTCACGATAGGCCTCAGTGTGTCGTAGACACCCACTTCCCTCCACTCGGTGCTGCCTTCGTCGCCCCAATGCTGGGCCAGTGCAAGATCCAGCTCATTTGAGAGGGCCGGGATCAGGTTGCCGATCTCCCTGGTGAGCTTAGTGGCTATGATGTGGATCGTCACTTTGTTGTGATCTCGAGTGGGGTAAATGGTGCCCAGGTCCCATTGGAAATGATTGATGGTCTGCTCATGCATGCTCACGACGGAGTCGGGCTGATCTACGAGCCATTTTCTTTCGGCAGAGGGCAGCAAGATCAATTTATTTTGGCCTGGCCCTAGGATGGGGACACGGACCGTCTCATTCTTGTGTTGTGTGTGGTGCAGGCGGAGCGTCTTTTTGAGATCCAAGGTATTCCGGTAGAGTGCCCGAAGATGTGGCGCCCATTCCCCGGGCTCACCGTTGAGCAACCTTAAGTGAGCGATTGAACGAGGGATTGGAAAGAGCAAATAATTATAAACTAGATAAATGATCAGGACTACCGTCGGCATGAGTACCGGCGGCAGTAGGAGCCATTCTACGCTTGGCATTGTGGCGTAACTCGAGCTTGTACCGTTGAAGGCCAGGCAGAAATCTGAATAACTGATAGGAGTGAGAAAAGAATATAACGGCGTTATAAATATGTGATACGAACTGTTTTAATCCACCATACTCTGAAGCACTGTAGGAACCCACATGGGCGGGACCAAATGCTCACTACGTAATAAAGCCTTCCTCTCAGCTATACCAACCCCGCGCCTGTTTGGGATCATCGGTACCGTGATAACGCATAGTGGAGGAAGACCATGTGTCCTAGTAGTTTGCCCAGGGCTTCTGAGGCTCGTAAGGGTTGAGCATCCACTCGTACATGTGGGGTTTGGCGATTCAGGATTCGTTGCATTCGGAGGGGAGTAATTGTAATTTGTAAGAACTTCAACTTATTGGCGAGACGCTGGTAGCGCCTCACAAGGCCATCTGTTGCATGAAGTTCCCAGACCGCCCGGTTTTTGGGCAGATGCCGTTGAGAGCAGCAAATTATTGAAAGATTACGTGAAAGATAAGAACATTCAAGGCAGTTTCAACGTGGGGGTGGTTTGAATGAGGGGTTTTTACGCTGAGCAAACGAGCTTGGTTCCAGACCAGGGACAGCTATATGCCAAATGATCATGTGAATTGGCAGTTGAATCTAACGACGAACTCCTGTAGAGTTTCATAGCTATCCGGGTACTATTCGTACTTTCGAATACTTCATATTAGTTATCCATCTCTTTTAACAATCAGCTACAACCTACCCATCCTACTTTCGCAAATTTTATTGTCACATCGAAAAGACGCCATCATGGGATCTATAATTATAGGCCTCGACGAAGACATCGCCATTATTGGCATGGCCTGTCGCTTCCCCGGAGACGCCACGAGTCCCTCGAAGTTATGGGATCTCCTGATGGAAGGCAAGTCGGCCTGGTCCGAAGTCCCGGCATCGAGATGGAACCAAGACGCACACTACCATCCGTCGCAAGAGCGCGCGGGGAGCAACACCGTAAAAGGCGGTCATTTCTTGCGCGACGACGAGCAGAACGGCAAGAAGTTCGACGCCGCCTTCTTCAATATTACCCACAAAGAGACAGAAACGATGGATCTCCAGCAGCGTATAGTCAGTAGGTGTTATGCAAACCCAGCAGAGTGTGTTTGAGGACTTGCCTGCAAATAAAACCCCTTCAGAAAGCATCCGGTAAACAGCATGTAAGGCTGACCATACAAAACCTATAGTGGAAAATGTCTACGAGGCAATAGAGAGCGCCGGCCTCCGGCTCGAGGACGTAAAAGGAAGCAAGACTAGCGTGTTCGCGGCTCAATTTACCGATGACGTGCGTTCAATTCTTCAAGAGGACCCGGACTTGTCTGTCAAGTATAAACCAATCGGCACCAGCGCGGCCATCCTCGCGGCCCGAGTAAGCTGGTTTTACGACCTGAGAGGTGCCAGCTTCACTCTGGACACGGCATGTTCTGGCAGCATCGTGGCGTTGCACACGGGGGCCCAGGACCTGCGCGCCGGGCTCAGTGATATGGTACGTATGTCCCAGGATCCATCATTGCGACAAACAGGGTGGCAGTTAACTGACGAATCAACCCTACACAGTCTATAATAACCGGAGTCAACATAATCGAGTCCCCAGAGTTTATGTTCCGCGCCAGCGGCCTTGGCATGGTGTCGCCCGATGGCAAGTGCTATTCTCTTGACGCGCGCGCTAACGGCTACGGGCGCGGCGAGGGGGTGGGCACGTTAATCCTCAAACCTGTGTCGGCGGCCATCCGCGACGGCAACGTAATCCGCGCCGTGCTACGCGGCACCGGCGTCAACTCAGACGGCCGCGGCACCGGCGGCATCACGCTGCCCAATAAAGCGGCCCAGGAGTGCCTCATACGGGACGTTTACGCCCGCCACAACCTCAACCCAGACGAGACCGGTTTTCTCGAGGGCCACTTTACAGGTACGCCGGCCGGCGACCCGATCGAGGCCAGCGCCATTGCCGCTGTGTTCCAGCGCGGCGGACCGAGAGCGGCGGCTGACAGGCCGTCGCTATACGTGGGCGCTGTCAAGGCCAACATTGGCCATGTCGAGGCGGCATCTGGCATGGCCCAAGTCATCAAGACAGTCATGGTGCTGGAAAACGGTGTGATACCGCCCAACACAAACTTTGAAAAGATCAACCCCAGGATACCAATTGACAGATGGGGTCTCAAGCTGCCCCTGTCGCCGACGCCATTCGAGGCAGGGCCCTCAGGGATCCGACGGGCGAGTATCAACAGTTTTGGGTTCGGCGGCACAAACGCCCACGTGGTGCTGGACGATGCCAAAAGCTATCTGGACAAGCTGGGTTTAGGTGATAGGGGCCACTTACACGCAACAAAGCCGGGGAAATCAGCACTCAAAACCCCTGGAAAGGACAATTGCTCGTCGCAGCAGGCTGCGGCAGGCCACAAGGTCTTTTTCTTCTCCGCAAACGATCAAGAGGGCATCTCGCGTGTCTTCGCGGGTGTCGCGGAGCATTTGCAGAAGCAGACCGGTGAAAACGGAACATGCCAGATAGACGACGCATATCTCTCCAGTCTCGCCATGACTCTTTCAGAGCGGCGTTCACGCTTGTCCTGGCGCCTTGCCCTCACCGCCGACTCATTCACGTCCCTCCTTGCGGCGCTCACCGATCCCACCACAAGTGCCAGCGCCGTCCGCCCCGGCAGGGCCACCACGCCCGCCGCAGCTTTCATCTTCACAGGCCAAGGAGCACAGTGGTTCGCCATGGGCCGGGAGCTGCTCGTCTTCGACGTCTTCAGGGCGAGCGTTGCCGAGGCCGACAGGTTCATTGGCGGTACACTCAGCAGCGGTTTCAGCGTGCTGGAGGAGCTTACGCAGCCCAGCGCCGAGACCTCCAAGATCGACCAGCCGCTGTACTCGCAGACGCTATGCACTGTGCTGCAGGTCGCCTTGGTGGATCTGCTTGCCAGTTGGAAGCTGACGCCCAAGCGTGTGATCGGGCACTCGAGCGGCGAGATCGCGGCCGCGTACGCGGCGGGCGCTCTGGACCGCAAGTCAGCGTGGAAGGTAGCCTACTACCGAGGTGTCGTAAGCGCGAAGCCCGCGGCCGACAACAACGCACGTGGCGCGATGGTGGCTGTCGGATGCACCGCCAGCGAGGTGGCTCCTCTCATTGCTCAAATCCATGAGAAACTCGGTGCTGATGGAGAGCTAGTCATCGCCTGTTACAACTCGCCCCGCAGCCTCACCATCTCCGGAGACGAGACCAAGGTGGACGCGTTGATCGAGGCCGCGAACGACAAGAAGCTGTTTGCGCGGAAGCTGCGCGTAGCTAAGGCGTACCACTCGCGCCACATGATTCCCGTATCCGAAGAATACCGGTCGTTGATGGGCACGCTCCGGGCAGCTGCTGCGGTTAACGGGCTGCCGTCGTCCGGTGTGCATGTCATGTCTTCGGTCACGGGTGGTCTGATAGCTGCGAGTGACATGACCCAAGCTGACTATTG
Organism: Colletotrichum graminicola M1.001; assembly: GCF_000149035.1. NCBI lineage: Eukaryota > Fungi > Ascomycota > Sordariomycetes > Glomerellales > Glomerellaceae > Colletotrichum > Colletotrichum graminicola. The sequence continues at coordinate 30,243 of NW_007361096.1, forward strand.
GGTACAGAACCTCGTATCTCCGGTGCGGTTCTCGCAGGCGCTCGTTGCCTTGTGCACCTCTAACGTTGCGAAGAAGCAGCTCAAGGTCGGCGGCGGCGCCGAACTGCCTGTGTCGCACCTCGTCGAGATCGGCCCGCACGGCGCGCTACAGGCGGCGGCGCGAGACGCTGTGCTCAATGACCCGAACCACAAGGCCCTGCGCTACGTGTCTATCTTGACACGCGGGAAGCATGCGTGTGCCACCGCGCTGCACGCAGTCGGCGCGCTGGCTGCGGCGGGCCTGCCGATCGATCTGGCCAAGGTCAATAGCAACGGCGGCAAGGGCAACTATGCCATGTTGGTGGACTTGCCCCCGTATCCCTTCCTCCACACAAAGGAGACGTATTCTTGGTTGGAATCCCGTACCAGCCGCGCGTGGCGGTTCCGAAAACATGCTCGGCACGACGTCCTCGGCGCCCCCGTCCGCGACTGGGATCCGGACGCCCCGAGGTGGCGCAACCACCTCCGCGTGTCGGAGGTCCCGTGGCTCCGGGACCACAAGGTCACGGACAGCATTGTCGTCGCTGGGGTGACTTACCTGGTGATGGCGATTGAAGCTGTGCGCCAGCTGTACGGCGATAAGGGGGAGGTGCCGCTCGGCTTCAATCTACGGGACGTAAGCATCTCGCGGGCATTCCAGGTCAGCGAGGATGAGCACACTGAGACCATGCTTTCCATGAAGCGAGTCGCCGAGTCACGCCAGTCGGACAGCAGCTTGTGGTGGGAGTGGAAGGTCACCTCCTTCAGTGCTCACGATGACACTTGGCTGGAGCACAGCCGCGGACAGATCGCCGCTGAGACCGCTGCCGAGATATCTACGGGTGTGATTGACGGCGGGCGCGAAGAAAGGGAGCGAAGCCGCTACTACAAGGAGCTGCTGTCGTCCGTGACGCGGGTCTGCACCGCGCCACAGACGGAGCTTCTCCCGAGCCGGTACGCCGAGCTCGAGCGAATCGGCCTCGGGTTCGGTCGTCTTTTCCGCAACATCTCTAGCATGTACTCCAGCTCCAATGGCGACAGCAAGACGAGCGGCCAGGCGCTGGGCACCATCCGCATCCCAGACATCGCCACGGCAATGCCGGGCCACGCCCTCGCCGCCTCGATAATCCATCCGCCAGTTTTCGATAGCATCATGCAGTCCTTCATCTTCGCCTTGCAGGCCTCGGCTGAACGCCTGACGGAGCCCATGGTGCCCGTGGCGATACGCAGCGTATGGGTCAGCGCCGGCATCGAAGCCCGACCTGGCACGGAGCTCACGGTACACGCCGCAGCCGGCCGCGTCGGCCACAAGAAAGCCGAGGCGGACATCACGGCTTGGAGCACCAACCCTGATGCCGACAGGCCTGTAAGGGTCGTAATGCGCGGCATCGAGGCAGTGCCTTTACAGCACGGCACCACCGCGGGGGACGCAGCCGGCAGCAGGCGTGAAATCTGTTTCAACCTGGACTGGAAGCCGGACGTGGACATTCTTGAGGCAAACGGCGAGGCCGAAACTTGCATACGCACTGCATTACTGCCACTGGAGACTCCGGCGCTCCAGGAGAGCGCCTTAAAACAGCTCGGGGACGTGCAGCTGGCGTGCGCCATCTGGATCACCGAAGCCGTCAAGAAGGTCGAGGCGCGGCCGCTCGCAGACGAAAACGCGTTACCTGAGCACATGAAGAAATATCTAGGCTGGTTGCGGCTGATTGCTAACGATTACAAGAACAACAAAGTATTCCGCCAAGACGTCTCGTGGCCGGCTGTTACGGAAGACGCCACCGCACGCGACAGATTCCTCGCCGAGTATGAGGCGTCGGGCCACCCCGAAGCCGCTATGATATGTCGAATCGGGCGTAACATTGCGCCGATTCTCCGCGGAGACGTGGACGGACTGCACCTGCTATTCGGCATGGACGACCTGCTCGAGCGCGTTTACCGCGTCTCGATAGGAACCCAGAAGATCCACGCTCTAATGGGGGCGTATGCCAGAATACTGAGCCACAAGCGCGGCGCAGACCTCAAGGTGCTGGAGATTGGTGCCGGAACCGGCGGGACGACGACCAGCATCCTCGAGGCCGTCTGTCCTGCGGGGACCCGTGTCATCGGCGACTCGCGGCTGCTGAAATACACCTATACGGATATCAGCCCCAGCTTCTTCGAGACTGCTGCGGCCAAGTTCGGCAAGTGGAAGGCCGGTGGCGTCATTGAGTTCAAGACATTAGATATCGAGAAAGATGTTGAGGAGCAGGGCTTTGACCTGGCCTCTTATGACCTGATCATTGCGGCCAACTGCCTCCACGCGACGTCGGACATCACCAAGACTATGGCCCGCGTCAACAGTCTTTTGAAGCCCAACGGCAAGCTCTTCCTCCAGGAAACCACGGAGCTACGGTGTCTCGAGTCTCCGCTTGTCTTTGGCATGCTCGCTGGATGGTGGGCTGCCAAGGAGGACTTCCGCCCCTGGGGTCCGCTGCTAGACGGAAAGGGGTGGGAGCGAGTGCTGCGCGAAGCCGGCTTTTCCCAGACTGTCCTAGAGCTCAAGGACTCAACTAAAGATGAGCTGCACGTACAGAGCATGGTTGTAGCGACGCGACCGGCGGACGAGGAAGTCGCCAACAAGTCGCAGCAGCTCGACGAGGAGGATATTCTTCGCCGGGTGTTTGTGGTTGCGCATGAGACGCCCGAGGACATTGCCTTGGCTACGTTTGTGGCTTCTGCCGTGTCAGAGATGACCGACCTCGGGGTGAGCGTCGTTCATTTCATCGACCTGGAACAGCATGATCTAGCCAACACATGCTGCATTGTGGTGATGGAGGCTACCAAGCCCTTCCTCTCGTCGTCTTTCAGCGAAGCCGAGTTTGTGATTCTGCGCCACTTACTGACCAAAGCCGGAGGCCTGCTGTGGCTCACGCTCCACCCACATGAGAACCCCCACATGGCTATGATACCGGGCCTTCTTCGTACGGTGCGCTGGGAGAGAAATCTTGATGGCTCGGACCTGCTGCTTCTTCATCTGCCCTCTGCCAAAGCCTCGCTCGTGGCGGCCAACGTTGTCAAAGTCTTCAAGCATCACTTCAGCGGACCTTTTCTGTCTCTGGATCGCCATGCCGACTACCTTGTCGACCCAGTCGGTTGCGGTTTTGATCATGGTGGAGTCATCCAGACGGCCCGGATCATCGCCGCTCCCCCAGTCAATGACTTCATCGCACAGAGAACGACTGTGCTCCAGCCTCGGTTGCAGGCATTTGGCGCCGACCAGAGTCGCAGCCTGAAGCTGCACACCTCTATGCCAGGAGATCTGGATAAGCTGCATTTCGTCGACTGGCCAGGGGCGCAGCAGCCTCTCGGGGACGACGAGGTTCAGGTAGAGATCAAGGCCGCGGGCTTGAACTTCCGCGACGTCATGGTGGCCATGGGCGAACTCGACAACAATACCCTCGGCTACGAGGGTGCCGGTATCGTCACGCACGTCGGTGACGAGGTGACGGATATCAAGGCCGGCGATCGTGTCATCGCTGTCTGGAACGGCGACAATAACTGCCTCCAGACTCGTACGAGGGTGCCCCGGGACCTCGTAGCCAAGATTCCTAACAGCATGTCTTTCGAAGAGGCTGCCGGCATTCCTGTTGTCTTCGTGACAGCCTACTTTTGCCTATATGAGGTGGCGCGTCTCAAAGCCGGGGAGACTATCCTCGTCCACGCAGCAGCGGGCGGGACAGGTCAGGCCGTGATCCAGCTGGCCAAGCATTTGGGCGCCGAGGTCTACGCGACCGTATCCTCGCGCGAGAAGATGAAACTGCTGATGGAGCAGTACGGGCTCGCCGAGGATCATATCTTCAGCAGCCGTGATCTGTCTTTTGCAAGCGGCATCATGCGCATGACGGGTGGCAAGGGCGTTGACGTGGTTGTCAACTCCCTCTCGGGCGAGGCGCTGCGTGCCTCTTTCAACTGCATAGCCATGTTTGGCCGCTTCGTCGAGATTGGTAAACGCGACATCATGGCCAACGGCAAAATCGATATGCTCCCTTTCAGCCGATGCGCCACCTTCACTGCGGTTGACCTCGCCCAAATAGCCACCTTGGCGCGCCCATTGACCTCGCGCATCATGCGCTCCGTCGTCGACCTGCACGCCGCCGGCAAGCTCCATGCCTGCAGGCCGCTCAACGTGCACACCTTTGGGGAAATGGAAGACGCATTCCGCATCCTACAGCAGGGCAAACATATTGGCAAGGTCGTCCTCAAGGCGCACCCCGAGGACCTCGTCAAGGTTGTCCCCAAGCCGCCTGCGCCCACGCGTCTGAGACTCGACGCGACCTACCTGCTTCCAGGCGGCGTCGGCGGGCTCGGGCGGTCCATCGCCAAGTGGATGGCAGCGCCGGCACAAGGCGCCAAGAACATCGTGTTCCTTTCGCGCGGCGGCGCCGAAGCCGCCACAACGCGCCAGCTGCTCGCCGAGTTGGCCGACATGGGCGTGCGGGCGATAGCACTCAAGTGCAACGTCGCCGACGAGGCGCAGTTGGTCGCGGCGCTGGCCGAGCTGAACCGCCTGGACTTCCCCCGCATTGCCGGTGTCATCCAAGGTGCGATGCAGCTCCGTGACTCAGCCTTTGAGTTCATGTCGCACGCGCAATGGGAAGAGTGCCTGGGCCCCAAAGTGCAAGGCACATGGAATCTCCACAAGTATCTACCCGCCGATATGGACTTTTTCGTCATGCTGGGCAGCGTGGCCGGGCTCGTCGGCAACCGGGGCCAGTCCAACTACGCGGCGGGCAACACGTTCCAGGATGCGCTTGCAATATACCGGCGCACCAAGGGGCTGGCGGCGACGTGCATAGATCTGTGCAATGTCATGAGTGTAGGCTTTGTCGCCGAGAACCAAGAAACACTCAACAAGAACCCGCTCTTCTTCTACGCGCACGACGGTATCCGCGAGGACGAGTTCCTCAGCTTGGTCGAGTTCCACCTCGACGCAGAACGAGCGGGCTGCCAGGGGCAACCCCAGATTGGCGTTGGCTTGGCACCACTGTCCGTGTTTAAGGAGCGCGGTTTGCCCGAGCCGACGTTCATCAAGTCGCCGCTGTTCCGACAGTTGCGGTCGAGCGGCGAGTCGGGGGCCACGGCGGATGCTGCATCGGACCAGAACGGCGGCACCGTGTCGGTGACACGTGCTCTCAAGTCAGCCCAAAGCCCAGAGGCGGCGGCGAAAATCATCTGTGACGCGCTGGTGCAGAGGATCAGCCGCACGATGCGGATTCCGGAGCCAGACATTGACGTTGGCAAGCCGATTCACGTCTATGGCGTGGACTCGCTAGTGGCCATGGAGATTCGGAACTATGTTGCTAGTGAGTGCGGGTATGCGGTTTCGGTCTTGGAGATTATGAGTAACAAAAGTACGGAGGTTTTGAGTGGCGAGATTGCCAAAGGGAGCAAATTTGTGCGCAATGGCCTTTAGTATTTAGCCATGTAAGACTGGACCGCTGGAGTTCAAGATCAAGCATTTGGGCCAGATGGGTTGCTTGGTGTATTTAGGGATGAGAATGATTTTTTTTTTTTTTTTGAATATTTGGCGTTTTGTTTATAGATATTCACTTCAGTTTGGTACATTCTTACTGAATGACTTTATGTGCATAGAGATTGCAACATGCCGAAACATCATCTTCTCTGGTCTTCCCGGACTGACCGTGATTCATCTAATTTATTGGCCCCTCCTTGTCATGTTCCTCCGATGATCGGGTTGTAGTACCGCAAACGATCGGAAGGGTCATACATGGCCTTGAGATCACGAAGTCTCTTCAAGCGCCACAGTTCGTGTCCGTGGATTACTTCAACAGGCTCGAGCCCGGTGGCATGGTTTGCGTAGGTACTAGCGGCTTGCTTCGGTTGGCCCCTGTTCCAAACCTCTCGTACCTCGTTGGCCCACTCCCAGCCAGTCTGTTGCAGACTCGGGTCATTAGAAGGAACACTGACGATAGCGACCTTGAGATGAGGGTCCTCTCGGAAGGGATAAGCTGACTCGTGGGGTTTTGTGCCCGCACTGCCTTGGTAGAGTAGCCTTCGTGGACATGTACCACCTGCGGCGAAAGCGGGGTTGCTAGCAACACATCGTGTAATGGTGAGTGTCAGGTGATGCTCGGTGGCAGGAGTAGATAGAATAACCCAGTTTATGTACTAAAGTCACAGTCCAGCCGGCTAAGCTAGTAAGAGGTATTGTAATGCCTGCTGCTAAGATAAGCTGGGAGGTGAGTGTTAGTTACGCCTGTAACCAGGCTTGTGCGCCTGCTTACCTACATGGACTATTAAGCAGTTGTCGCAAAAACGACGCCGTTAATCGCAAGCAGCAATTAACGCCTTATGTACTACGACAGCAGTCAAGTGGTAAGCGCAAAGCCACATATCAAAGCTGAGTTACACCCCCCAACAGAGCCATAAAGAAAGCCAAGGCTCGGCCATGATCCTATCCGGTGGATCTATTAAACCTGTTTAATCTGTCAGCTGCATGGACGCCGCCCCATAGGACGCAGAAAGAGGGTTACACGTATGGACGAGGTGGTTGGCTATCAGTTCGTCATACGTGCAACCGCGCCCCAACACTTGGGGCCTGATCGGCAAAACCGATATCAGGGCGATATCGCCTGTACTCCAATATAAAAGTACATAGGGTTAGGGTTAACAAGAGCTCAATGCAAGGTCAAAGGTTAATTTAACAAATGTACTGCCAGGACCCCTGCCACAGCTGTCGCCAGCTGTGTCTTACTAACACTACTGCTGGCAACGACTCTTTCAAAAGTGCGTTTATTTCTACGCGGCCTATCCCGATATCTTTAGAGTTCTATAATATAGAACTGAAATCATGATGTACCCTCCTGCTTTTGGCCTAGTGTGGCACGATTTGAGTTTTTTGGTACTTGTGGCTGGTGCTTGGTCCATGATATCGGTCCTTATTCAAAGTGTCAAATGATATCCGCGGTGCCGATCAGGCCCTGCTTTATTTCCTTGCAAACTCGGTGCGGAATACCCCGTTAGAAGCAGCAGTCTAAGGTTGTAGGCTTAGATGATTGGCAGTTGCTGGTCAGGTATCTATCGAAAGTGCGTTTATTTCACTATGTTGATTCGCTTCTTACATGTGGGCTCGGTGTTCACTGCCCCGCGGGACTGACATGGCTATCTGTCATTTTCAGCCGGGACAAGTACCTACCCCTCTCCATCAGCTTACTGCTGTACCTCTCTTGACGGTTATGTACTCGATGAAGACTTTCAGATACCATCTTTTCATTGTCATTTCGACTCATTCATCAGGTGATCCAGATGGCACACGTTGACATGAGCATTTCATCGACCGTGTCTCTGCGGAACGGGAAGAGCCGAATGCCTATTCTAGGCTATGGTGAATACCAAATTAGCAAAGCCGATTGCACTCGAGCATGCCTCCACGCCCTCTCCGCCGGGTACCGGCACATTGACACCGCTCAGCTTTACAACAATGAAGAAGCAGTCGGTGCTGTACTGCAGCAGTCCGGCCTTCCCCGTGAGAAGATTTTTGTCACAACCAAAATTCGCTACCCTCGTCTCGGAAAGGGAAAAACACACGAGCGTGCTCTGCAGAGTGTGCATAGAATAGACCCTCGTCCAGAGGGCTATGTGGATCTGTTCCTCATACATTCGCCGGATGTTCTCAAACCCAAAGGTCGAAGGGAACTCCGGACCGCACTGAAGAAGTTGTACGAGAACGGACGTGCTCGAGCGATTGGGGTTAGTAACTATGCACCTGAACATCTTTAAGAGATGAGAAGTTATGCTACGATTTGGCCGCCGGCTGTGAACCAGATTTTGGTAAGTCGTTACTGGACAAGATGTGTATTGATCACGAACACCGTTGGAAGGGTCTTAACATCACGTACAGTTGCATCCCTGGACGCAGCAGCGTGAAACGGTGGAGGATTGCTGTAAGCACGGCATCGTGCTTCAGGCTTTCAGTCCACTAGCAAGAGGAGTCAGACTCCAAGACCCCACAGTGGCTGAAATTGCAGCTCGGCTCGCGAAAACTGTGGCTCAGGTTCTAATCCGTTACTCACTTCAGAAAGGCTGGGCGCCGTTGCCCAAAAGCGAGAACGAGGCACGAATCAAGGAAAACGCCGACATATTTGATTTCAATCTGTCGGAGAACGACATGGCGGTGCTTAACAGCCTAGACCGCGGGCGAAAACCACGTTTCGAGTACCAAAATCATGATGGTTAGATTATGTTCAAGAGCGAGCTCTGCACGATTCGGCATCTATCTAGAGCCTTCATATATTGCTAGGGTTTAAATTTAACATTGTTAGCTGTCTATATTCCACGCCTCAGAGTTCTAGAATAGTATTTCATTCTTTACCAGCTAAAATAGACTATTAAGATTAGTTATGCGTGCTAGACGCTGTAGTTGGTTATATTTGCTGTGCAAGATGATCATCGTTGCGGGAACACGGTGATATTGTTGCACCGAGCGATGGAATGAGCTACGTACTGAGGCTTACCAGGGATGTTGCCAGCTGGAACACACAAAAGTATAGGCTGTGGAACAACGTGGATAATCAATACCCTGTCAACTGGAACACGGGGGCACTACCTACTAGAAGGCAAAAAATGATAAGTATCTGTCCTCGACGATGTCGGGGACCGCAAAGCCAATGGCAATGGTCATTGCGGTTTCACTATGTGTATGTTGAGGTATGGGAATTCGAGAAAGCCGGCTCGACCACTGTGAATAATGATGAAGAAGAGGAAGAAGGGCTGCCAGGCTGGCGGGGTTAGCCCAACCAGGAAGGATGGCCACAGTTGGCTGCTACAAACACGGCTGCTATTGGTGTCAGACTGTCCATGTTAAAAGATGATTCTGATCATAGTCCAATGAGGCTCAGTGGATAGAATTGAAGGCAGACAATTTGATAATCACCGACAGGGCTAAGTGTAATAGGAACGTAGTCAGTTATTAGCTACAGGGAGGATCAGGTCAGGTGCTGCGCAGCCATGCATGATCAATTATAACCCGCCACCAAACAACGTGTCTCTGTTTCTCTTCTTCTCTTCACATTCTCTCTTTCACCTTATAAAACCTTTCGTACATCTATTTCTAGTAAAATTGATATTGACGGCTCGCATAGTAAATACCAAGCGATGCCTTTTGTTCTTTTGACTTGCCACTTTATCTTTTACGCCGCTTCATTTTTGATGACCTCAATCAAGTTCATCACATGCCTCTGATAGTCACTGACAAAAACGGAAGGTTGGTGACGTCGGCTTTGCTACCTAAGCGTTCCACCCGATCTATCCTCGTCCGTTTTTGATGATTCACACTTGAACGCGTGGCGTCGTTCCGCTGACCTCTGGGCATTCCAGTGAGAGATGGTTTCTTGCATGGGAGGCGCTCCTGCGATAGACTCGAAGCAACGGCTCGACGGGGTGGTCGAAAGAGGTTTACGGCCGGGAGCGAAGCCATGGGGCTGCCTGTTTTATCCGACAAGGAGGGAACGTCGAGGTCGGCGTAATGCGGCCGCTTCGTTCCGGTGCTACCACAATTGCCTTGGGTGTGTGCGGATGCCTGTAAGGCTACTGGCAATCCAGCGGCCTCTTTGACAGGTAGTGGAGATTTGGATGATTGAGCAGCGACGTCAGCGATGTTCTGCCTTCGATTCCCTTTGTGTGCTCCCGGTTGTTGCTTGTGGCTTTGGGGAGATCCCATGTGTGCCTGCAAGAAACTCATTTGTGGGATTTTCTGACGTGTATTCTTGCGCGATATGCTCAATGACTGTGTTGTTACTGTCTCTGACACCGAGACTAGAGCGCCGTCAAGAACGGGGAAACAGGGTGGCTCCGTGACTTTCCCGGTCGTGGAACCAAAGTGGGGATTGTGTCGACTTAAGCCGCCGTAGGATGCCGGGATGTTGAAGTCGTCGGTAGCGGGGCCCATGCACCACCCAAAGCCGAGGTCGATGCCGGCATCAAGGTAGAGAGGCGTTGAGAGCGGGAAATCGGCGACCGTGAGGTTGGGTGTTGGCTGGAGGCGGTAGGACTCCAGCGTGGCGGTCTCGTGATTTTGTAAGACGTTTGCCTGGAGCTCGTGGGAAGTGAAAAAGTCGGGGGAGAAGGACGCATCCAAGTCTGGCCAGAGGGGCCATTGTTCCGGTGCCTGAAGCAGCAACAGCTGGTTCTGCTCCATTGCTGCGTTTGGCTTTGCTTTTCCTGGCGACTCCAGCCAAGAGGTGTATGTGGAAAGAGTACGAAAAAAGCGCGTGACAATACAGCTGTGGATGACAACGTCGTCGTCGTCGTTGTCGGCGGCGGCGGCGGCGGCGGCGGCAAGGAAAATGAAATCTCAACAAAGACACACAAGCAATCGGGACAGAATAAGTGAACAAAGGGGACTCGGGATTGTCTTTCAACTTTTATTTCCTCCTCCCTCCGATGGTTCCCTCCCCTCCAACTCTCGCCCACAACATGATACCAGTGTGACATGGCGAGGCACGTTTGAATGTTCCTAGGGAGCTTATCAGAGCCCTAATATGTCAGCTGTTGAGCGTCCGTGTCCCATTGGCCCACGAGGCAGTGCGAACCGCTCGCATGACAGCCCATAGATGCAGGTTGGCGAGGAACAGAAAAATATGGCCAGAAAGACAAGTCGAGCTTGCCCAGCAGCGGCAGAGTCAATTGGTTCTTACCTTGCTTCAAACGCAACGGATCTATCCCTGAGACGAGAAGGGCTGTCAGCAAGTGCAATTGAAATGTCAGAAGAGACAAGATTGAGCTGCAAGGCGGCAATCTCCACGGCGACCCGCACCACTGATCTCTTCAGCATCACCAAGTTGTGTAGTGGACAGCTAAGCATGGCTGCCTTGGCACAACCGAGGTGCGTGTGCCATGCGGAGGTCTGACGGGAAAATGGGCGGCGCAACGTAACGCAACACGCCCGGACGGACAGTAAGATTGAAGTTATACGGCCGTAAACGAATGGGGTTCGGCTGAGTTGGAGTGGAGGCGTCCCGAAGCGGTGAGCAATGCGTGATGACGGGAAGCTGAGGTTGCGGGTTGAATGCTGCGAAGCCGAGGTATGGGGATAAGATAGATGGCAATGGAAAGGGTGTATCTTCTCGATAGGGAAAAGTACACGATGTATCCTTACCTATACACCCGTTAGACTACGGCAGCCTGCAAGGCCAACGGTATCTCCACTCACACTCGGGATCATTGAGACCATTCGCCCGTCTCCAAATGGCCACAGCGCGTAAGGAGTACATGATACGTAGTATGTGTTGACAAAGGACGTGGCAGCACCTTGATTCTGCCATGCATGCACACTCTAGGACATGAATTTGCGAATACGCAAACAAGGGTTGACATCTTGAGTAGTCTTGTGGCGGTCAGCGGCTGGCGGCGGCGGCAGAGCGGAAGTCGTTCGGAATCGCTTTCGTTGGAAAGGCAAAAATGGAGGAGGCAAGGAGACAAGGCGAAAAGAAACTGTAGATTAGGATGAGAAAGTGCGAGCGGGGGAGGCATTGTTGACGGGACAAACAGGAGCAGGAGGCAACAGAAAGAGGAAAGAGAGGCAAGAGTTAAGAGGCAGGAGGTACGAGATAAGAGGCAAGAGACAACAGGCAAAGGCAGGTGCCAACCCACGTACTGTTTCCCCTCTCATCCACAAGCTGCAGTCACTAAGTAGGTATTAAATTACTACCCGTACTCTCCGCCATCAATTCCTGGTCCAGCCCCACTATCTCCTCATCTGCGCACGTGGCTACTTAGGTACGTACCCCGCGAACTCCCAGCAGCAGCATGTTCCCCAATTCCTTTCTCACGGACCGTCAGCAGGATGTTGCAGGTGAACAGGATATGGCGGACCAATAGCGAGCACACTGTGTTACAAGCTTTGAAGGGTTGAGAAAAGTTTCTATTACTTTTAGTGTCTTGGGTAACACGAGCTTTTCCTGAACCTCATCGAAGCCCACGAAATGCTTTTGTGGCGAGTCTGGTAAGACGAACCCAGAGCCCATCAACCCTACGTGCCTGTACCGAAACAAGTGTTCCTCCAAACTGCCCACTCCCGTTTTCAATTCCGTGTCCGCTGTAATGATTCCTACCCCGGGGCTCCTGGTAGTGTCGACCCCAAAGGAACCGGTCCTCATCCAAGTCCTCGTCCGTATCGTCCCATTCTTGTTTTGCCTTGTGCCTTTGATTCTGGCTTGACAGCTTGCTGTGCGGGTGATTTGTCGTGGCATCGAGAACAAGACACCTGCAACCTGCTTTATAGGCCTTACAAGCCTTCGAAGAAGGGTAGTCGGGCTGCTGCAGCCCGTGGTGTATTGTTGAGATTCGTCATCATCATCAGTGTCTACTATGTCTGTGGTCGGAGGGGATAGTAAGGGACCGATACTGGAATTGGTCAGTCTCCACGTCATGTAGTGCTGAAGAGAGATAAGGATTGCTACTTAGAGCATTGTAGCTTCGGCATTGCTCTGAGGTAATTGGAACAGCATCCGCTCGCGTAGCTGTCTACAATGCCACTTTGACGATAGATTTGCTCAATAAAAACGCTCACAGTGGCATGTGCTGAATTTGTTCGGGCACGTATTGGTTGTTGCGACACGAGTCGAAGGTCTGTCACGTGTTGGTGTGACAAGCAGTCGAGAAGGTCAAGGCAAAATGCTCTTGGGTATTCCCCCTGTTTGGTTGGGGGTGGTTGACGTAATGACAGATGAAATAGTTGATGTATTGGGAAAGACAGAAGAACTAACCAACGAAGAAGTAGGGAGACGAAAACTGTATACACTCTCTTTGAGGGCAACAGTATTCTTCTGGAATTGAAAATACAGCAGCGTTCTCTAGAATCCTTTCTAAACACTTCTCCGGCTTTCGGGGCCCTGCAACTTCTCTCCTATATTTTGAATTGGCCAACAGAGAATGCGTCTTTCTCCGAGTAATATGCTTACCTCCCTACCTACTAAAGCCTAGCTAGATCATTTGGTAAATGCCGATTCCAAGTTTTTGGGCCCCGTGCATGGTACTAAGTACATAGTTCAGTATTTATTATTAAAACTTCCAAAGATAGTGCCTTCATCATCTGGATCAGCGACATGTCAAAAAGCATTGACGATTGACCGATATCATTATTGGCTGCAATTTGGTTCTCTTTGTCATTACAGAAGTAGTTGCAGCCTGCTCCAACACCTACAGCGATGCTGCATCTCATGGTCCCTCTTGCGCTTCACGATTTGTTATCTGGACAAGGGAGAGAAGAAAATAGAATATGGCAGACTGGCAGTCAACAGTGGAGAGCAGATGCAAGTTTTCCTGTCCCGTGTTGGGCCTTAGCTCTAGCAAAATAGCCCAGGCAAGCTTGTGTTTCGTAAGGCCAGACCTAAAGGCGAATAGACGTCATGAAGAGGGATGCGAGCTTGGTCTTGAGAGAAGACTAGTCACATGATTTCGAGGCCGACTCAATGGCAGTGGGGTAGTTTGCCAATAGCGTAAGACTGTGGTGACTTCTGCCGTTGGAATTATAGAAGTGTCTAGCATGAAGGAGCAAAAGCGCAGGTGAGGAGGACTGAAGCAGACCTCTAACGGTGAGGGTAGTAGGGTACGTGTAACATATCATGATTGGAAGAGGAGGAGAGAAAGAGTTGAGCGTGCCGCTCATGTCAAGGTGTTGCTGGTGATTGCGGAGAGAGGAGGGTGGAGACTGTGGTAGGTGGGTCGGTATCGGGATACAAGAATCTGAGAGTATTAATCTTGAGGGCTCGAGATGAAGACGGGGTAAAAAAAGGAAAAATAATTGCGTTGTGATGTGTGGAGGTGAAGTTCATTGATCTGCCTACCTTACGCAAGTCAAAGATGCGGGTGCCCTCTACTTCTGGTACTAGGTTAGATCTCCTAGCGTTAAAGAATACTACTACTACTACTAGTACTACTACCTACATACCTAGTGATCCTTGCTGGGAAAGGCACTATGAAGTTATGAGAAGATGAGCGTGACTCCACTATTGTGACATTTACACGTGCGATGCTTTCGGGTTCCTGTTCCGCCACGCTACCGACCGAGTGCCAGAGTCAAAGCGGCATCGCGCGACCAATAGTCATCCATATGCAGGCCGAATACAGTAATAGGGCAGGGTGCAGCCCCACCAAAGATAATAGAGTTCCTACTCCTGCTACCCAAGCTCTTAGGAGACATTTATATAGCTCTTGTGTGGCCAACTCCCCACCTCCGTATTTGCACTAAAGCAACAAGCTGGGTAAGGGTGGTCCGATATAGTGCAAATAGCTATATCTCATGCCTCCGAGAAGGGTATCTCCCTGATAGAGATGATACGTATCATTTTATGCATGATAATGCCCCTATTCACAATGCTTCTTTAACTATAGAGTGGCTCTTACAGCAGGGTATTTCCTGCCTTGACTGGCCTCCATACTCACCAGATTTGAACCCTATTGAGCACGTTTGGCGGATGATGAAGAATAACCTGCGAAACCTATACCCAGAAGCATTCTCTCTCAAAAAGAATCAATTGGATTTCAATCAATTCAAGGAGCAATTAGAGGCAGCGTGGGAAGCTATTCCTCAGGAGAAGATCTTGGCTCTTATTTAGTCATTACCAAATTGACCAAGGGCTGTAATCCGAGTACAAGGTTGTTATACATGATACTAAAGAGCAAACTTTTAGCTTTAATTTTAGTATAGTCTTACTATATAAAGTCAAAAGTTCATTGTTTTGTTGCTAGTTGAAGATAGGGACGCTTGGGCTCAAACTTTTCGGTCTCCACTGTACATAACAAGGTTCAGGGTTTACGGGTTCGGGAACTCAAAAGCTTGGTTAGACCCCCAGCCATCAATGAGTCGCTACTAGCCTACTGCTTTCAAGGATCAAGGAGAAAAAAGTCCAGTACACCGACCTAATGGTTACTGAAAGCATGCTCCTGGTACTCCCTACACCTCAATGACTCGTGCCGCATCGGATATCAGGTACTGGGATAGGGACGAAAAGTGGATTAACACCATGGCGCAGCTTTCAGCCGATATCTCCTGGCTAATTACGGATACATAATTCCCTATGGCGTTGTCAAAACTTCCAAAATAGCTACGGATCAGCAATGCCGGCTTAGATTGCGCGGCAATAAGTAGTCTTTAGCTTTTGACGTTACTCAATGAATACGATGTCATCTCTCCTTTGTAAAGATTATAACGCTGGCTAGTGCCTCTTTGCTGTAGGAGTCTTCTCTCTCTCTACAGTATGTTTAACTAACCACGACGGCTGTTGTTCTATACAGTTTCTCTGGGGCCTTTCACTTAGATAGAGCAAGGGAAAGATGAAAGTATTGTTTGTCTCAGGCGTGGGGAGGGCGTGCATCCTCCTCCTACCTGTAATTTCCTGTCTTGGCCAGGTCTGTGCCTAATTCCACCCTGGCCTGGTAAGCCGAGAGAAGAAGCTGGTACGGACGATGCTACAGCACCGTCAGCGTCGCCAAGAAGACAATCAAGCCAGCCAAGCATGCATTGAGTCTGAACCTGTGGCCATCACGGCCCCTAAAGAAAATATCTGGAGTGACCTAACCCGCTCCGAGACAGCTTCGGTCGTAGGATGGCTACTTGCTTAGCCCGACCTTAATCTGATATTGACATCAAATGCAGCCATTTGGGATAACAAGATGTAAGTTGGTAGTTTCGGTTATCGGGAGAGTCTGGAATGCTAACGCTGCAGGATTTAGAGCGCTTGTTGAGCTGCTCACACCGAATAAAACAGATGTGGTGGCCTATCTTCAGGGTGGTGCCGCGCCATAGCGACACGCGCATGTCGTTCTCGACGTTCGCGCTACGCTGGAGCCTTACTAAAATGACATTATAGTCGGCCTGCTACTAATCACCAACCTGACGACTTGGAAGCCTTATGATTATATTCTTACTCGAAAGACGGACGGCAAGGTCCCCAATCTGGGAGCAGACATGTTCGTAGTTTTGAATGAGTGGATTCCCTTAATTGGGGCTACTATCGCCGACATTACTATGGACCTATGGAACGGTACTGTAATGGGCCGTGATAACGACACGCTGTACGTCTGGAGTATGTAGCGACTTTTCACCTCTGCTCCATTTGGAGTTGCAACCTCTTTGATTGTATCTGATGCTAACTTTCTTCAGGTACTGCTCATCCTTGGCAAGAGGACGGCTGCACCTGTCGATGGGATAAGTTCTGGAATACTGCAATGGATGAATCCGACGTCTAGTTATTGCTCCTACTGGGCTTGTACTTTAAGAGTGACGTTACTGGACGCGATATGTTAAAATGGAAAGTCGAAGGTTGGTTTTATAACAACGTCTTCTACAAGACAACTGAGAAATTCCGCACGGCATGCTGGGCAGGTCTCCCCAAGATACCAGCGAACTATGAGGGAAACTGGACTAGAACGGACCAGCAAGGTCCCGTCATGCCTTATGACACGATGTCGCCGCCTGTGTCTGTCGCTCCGTCTGGTTCTCGCTTCGCTGTTGATTAACAGCGAAAGTACTTAGAGTGGATGGATTTCAGCTTCTACATTGGCTTTCGGCGCGATACCGGCGTAGCGCTTTACGATATCCGTTACAAAGGCGAGCTCATATTATATGAACTTGGTTAATAAGAAGCGTTAGCTTATTACGCTGGCGAGGATCCAGTTCAGTCTAGCACGGCGTATCTGGACTCGGAATTTGACTTTGGCGTTTATGCCTTTAAAGCTGGTGAACGGCTATGATTGCCCCGATTACGCCACTTATTTGAATACGAGCTTTTACAAATCGAGTCAACCCATATTCACCTCAGCAGCATTTTCCTGTTTGAGTTCATGGGCGATTACCCGGTACAACGCCATTCTAGCAGCGACTATGTTTCCGTTACGAAAAACACATACTTTAGTCTACGGTTAGTATTGACTATAGGCAACTACGACTACATGTTTACGTATTCTTTCTTCTTGTTCACTATACATGAAGGCCTTAGTGGCAGCATACACGATCACGTCCTTAATTTCAAAGCTGACTTCGATATTTTGGGTAAGTGCCTCCTACTTGGAACTTTGTGCTGCCAAGGGCTTTCTTTCTCTCGCATTGACTTGGATGTTATGTTAATGCCACCCACTAGGAACCAAGAATACAATGGAGCTTATCCAGAACGTTCCAGTGACTCGCGTTTTCCCTTGGTCTAATGGAAAACCACGCAACACGATGCAGTTGCAACGCTCCTTCATTGAGACCGAAAACGATAGCCGGTTCAACTAGGACAGCGCAACCCAGGTGATTGTCGTGAACACGGACGAGCCAAATCAATGGGGCGAGTACCGGGGATATCGGGTCGCGCCCACCTCAGGAACGGCCCACCTTACGGTGTTGAACTCGTGGACACTCGTCGAAGCGGCACATTGGGCCGAGTTCGATGTGCAGGTGACGCGGCAGAAAGACACGGAGCCCCTTTCTGCTCACCCCTACGACAAGAATGCAGTCGATGAAACCCCAATTAACTTTGACCGCTTTTTCGACGACGAATCGCTGAGGCAGGAAGATCTGGTCCTTTGATTGAACCTCGGCATGCACCATGTGCCCCACACGGGTGATTTGCCTAACACTGTCTTTACCTTAGCCCACTCAGGCATCACATTCATGCCGAGTAACTACTTTGATATCGATCAAAATCGCCGCACTGTCAACATGGTGCGCATCGACTACTCAAATAACAACGCAACTTCCATCAAAACATTCGGACAGGATGAAGCCACATGCAGCCTCAAGACCAAACCCCCTAATCTCTGGGACTATAGGGGGGAGGTTGTGGTGAAAAGAACTCCCGTTTTAGCCTGATTATAGGTCTTTTACGTCCCCGGACACTTAGCTTTTGCTAGGATCAAATTTCCTTTTCCTTTTAAGCTACATAGACCTCAGACCTGCAGGTTTCTCTTCTTATTACAACGTAGCCTACCAGGACGGTCAATTAATCAGTTAATACACAATAGAGCGTTCGCTATTCTTTTGCTTGCTGCTGTTGTGCCTTTCGTACTAAAGATCTTGCAGAGCCCATGGCGGACAACGCCCAAGATCAGCTTCAACGTTGAGAATCTTGGTTGTGAGCTCCTATGGTAACTGGGATGACGTTCAATTCCATAAATGCTCCGATACTAACGGGATGGGGGTAGGAAAGATATTATGGGATAGGGTAGTCCATATTAGGCTACGTGGCAGCATAATTCACATCGAAAGTAGTGCCATGGTGCTTGTTTCATTGTTGTCTTTCCGGAAACAAACACGATAGTTACCAAATGAAGAAGTTGAGCTTGCTGTTAACTACTTGTATTTGCCCATCTTTAATCCGCCGGGTGAGAGAAAATGAGGGAAATTGCTCGAAGCTTCACTTAACCTCAAACCTCCTTGAATCATCAGATGGAAGCTTCTGATACCATTGTCCTTCCAGGTCTCGCAAACCTTACTTTATCAAGAATCAAACCGGGGATCAGGAGCAACTACGGTAAGAGGATGACCTTTGCTTACTTGAATGCAGCAGTCAATGTAACAGGTCGATGGGCATTATGCTTCGTGGATATTCTATCAATGGTGCAAGCAGCACTATGTTGAGAAACACAATTTCCTTCCATTTACAGACTTGTTGAGCGAATTCGACCTATGTAACCCAGATTATTGCGCGTCTAACATTCCTTGTACGCTACAGTGACCTCCGTTTTGCTGTCAGTGGAGAGCATAGTTACGGGGTTATGATTCAAGACGCACAAACAGTAATTGAAATGTTCCTTGTCCCGAATGTAAGATGGTATAGTATGGTCTATCTGATGTTCCTTGTACCTGCGGTACGGCATGCGCATACTGTAAGCGCAATGAGTGAGGTGCTGTTCCCACGTGATGAATATGACCGGCTCATTTCCGCGCAGGACCAACTCTTTACTTATCTCCTTGGTGGCATTCTTGTTGAGGAAGTACAGCCATCCATGATTGCCAAACTCCTTACCTAGCTCGGCATCATAGCAAGAATTAGGGACCCACCGCAGCCTGGTCAGTTTATAGTGACAGCCGAGTGCTGTGGCCTCATCTGGAGAAGAACCGTAATGATACTTGAGCAATTTTGGTACGTCATTGGGCTGGAGAAAGAAGATGACGATGACGATGATGGTGGTGAGAATGCCGGACAACCCAAGCATCGCCTAGAGTTTTTGTAGAGAGAACTAGTCACGATTCTACCTGGTTGGATGATCTATAGAGCTGGTAGGCTTTGTGGTAGGTACTTTGTTGTAGTCTTGACTCTGATCTTTGAGGGATATAGGGTTTGGTAGCGATTTCAAGAAGTCTATAGCGGAGTATTAATATGGCGACCGAAATTAAGCGATTGAAGAACGACAGGCTTCTAAACTCTTTGAATGATAATTAGGGTATTGTTTAGAATAGATTTATTATAGTATTCTTTAATGATGGAGACCAGCGATAGAAGGCAAGGGATGGCGCAAGTGCACGGCTATAGTCTTACGAGGAAGATTTAAGCATAGTGAGAAACCTCTGAAGGTCGTACCAATGTAGGCGCTGATATGTTAAAAGAACCTCCGAGAAAGATAGAACAACATTAATTAATGAGACGACTAGGAAGGTAACGTGATAAATTTGATTCTTGATTTTTGTCTTCTTTTTCTGGCTTATGGTCCCTTTCTAAGTGGCGGAGCGCCTCCCAATCTATCTATTCAGGCTCTCAGCCACTCCTCTGTAACCGAGCTAATAGCAGAACTTCCGAACACAAACATGGGACTGCATACAATACCGTATTGATATTTGTTAAACACATAATTGTAGGAGCTTCTAATCTATATTCCACCTTACACAGTGAAACTGAAGGTGATTATGTTGCTGAAGTCCTTCGTCCCTTTCCGTATGTGGTTGCAGCTCCACGTTTGTAACTGAGGGATAGTAACGTGATAATTTCAGCTGTATAGACAGTGTTTGCTGTTTATCTTATGCTTGTGATTCATCTTGTCTGGCTGCTTAGTGTTGTGTGTGTAATTCTTTTTGGGTTCCATACCCTCAGTCTAATTCATAACGACGACTATGGGCATTGTCAACAGGCACTTTGAACTAATCTTAAGCCTTATATCAAGGCATAGACTATGAAGCTATGTCAATCCTATAAACGCAAGACTTATCTTATTGAACATTAATGAGTTATCTGTGTATAAAACCGGCTGTCTTGGCGCCTGAGTAAGCTGTACTCTGATGTTACATAACATGCATCCAGTATCCCGTTTCGTGAAGGCGCAATTTCCATGTTTCGCCGCCTGCAGCCTTGCCCACGCGCACCGCACACTCAAGGTCTTCCTTGCAAGTAGACCTTGCCACAGCCTACTTGTGCACTCTTGAGAAATGACGACATGTATGGGTATGAGACTTGAGTAACCATACGACGGTCAAGCGTCTTCCAGTCGTAGTTACAAGATACCTACCTTGTGTATAATATGCTGTTGTACTCGGAGCGGTTGATACCCCACTGAACCATCATATGACCACAGTGATATGTATGAGGGAAGCTTGAGGTCCAATTGTCCGTCGGGAGGTCCTGCATAGCCGCGCGCTGGTATTTTTGCCAGATCAGAACGCAGTGAGACATGTGCTGGTTCAGCGTCACATAGGCCCAACTCAATTTGCCCTCCGGTGCCTCTTCCTTTGATAAGAGATCTGTACCCTCAGCATTACGCGAGTAGCCCCAATCCTTTTCGTTCCATAACTCGTCGAGTTCCCGGTCATAACAATCGGGTGGAGTACATGCAAAGTTGTGTGATTCGAAACGGCACCCTCTTGCAATTGCCTCATCTGGAGTGTGGCCGCATTCGGTCACGTTGACGGTACGTTGAAGACTGGATCCACTTCGGTAGGGGATTGCCATAGCTGTGGCTGTAACAAAACCAACAGCAAGCAAGCAGATGTAACGAGGCTTTATTAGGCGTGAGAATGGATGTGTTGGGGGTCATATGAGTGTCCGTCTTCGGAACTGTCGAAGGAGATTGTTTCAAGCCGCTTTAAATAGTGTACTCCATGCATTTTCGGTTTCTTATTAGACCACCTGCCGTAATTTTGACCAACTGACGCCTTCAACCGGTCAATAGTTAATGGGAGACTGTAATATATTTCATCCAAGCATACTGGCAAGTTTTGAAGACGAAGGTGGAAACCAGTTGTCCTAAACCTCCGTTCCTGTACCCTTATCGGAACTTATTCGCACCACTGGCACAGGCCCCCGCATTCGCACGGACGGAAGTTGCTCATGTAACCATTGAGAGTGTGCGAGAACCGGCGTCGCAACCCTACCTCAATCAGGTTGTTGCATTGACGACGACCGCAAGAGTTGTGAGCCTAGCCCTCCTTTCCAAGCTTTCTCTGGTGTCTTTTATCAACATCACACCGAAACACCAGACGCTACTCGATTGAACTGAAGGGAAATGGGGTGTCTGTTAGTAAAATCAGGGCACGACTTCTCACCCTGACAATGTAGAGCGACTTCTTTCTAGACAGCTAAGCCTCATTTAATAATTAATAGTACTCAAGGCCAGATTGAGGATAGAGCCATATGATGTTATGATAGCTATTTTAGGTATATTTTACTCGCTAATAGTGGTTTTGTTCTTACGTTATTGATATTTTAGACGGCTAGTACACTCTACACAGAGTATGTTCCCCTAGACAGGCTTGATGAAGCTGTCTTGCGACAGCGCTATTGCAGTATGTACCTCACAAGCTCCTTTCCACGCCGAACAATCGCATCTGGTTCTGAAGCTTTGCATCGGGTGGGCGACACAACCCCAGCAGCCACTACATTTTTGAGGTTCTTCCGATTCAAGTAGAGCGATTTGGTTAACGACAGCATCTTTTGTTATGCAGAAGGCAAAATCTTTTCTTGGAAAATACACGATTTCTTGTTTAATGAAACATTATGTTTTAGTGCCGGTGCCTCACCATCGGGAACGAAGGCACTCCACAAACAGCATGCAACTCATTTCAGCACAACACTAGAGAAAACGGCATCCCTCTTCATAAATGCTGCTAGCCTTGATAGAGGCGGAACACGACCCCGACGCTACACTACAAATCCTACACGCTGACGCCAGAAGTCTCCAAGTAGACATTACATAGATTTACAGACTCTGCGTTGTGCAAATCATTCTCCTTCGAAAGATGAAAACGTACACCTGTCACCAATCTGAACCGTTAATGAAACGTTTTACATTCTCACCGGCGCGTAGCTGTGCCGAGGTCAGCAGAACATGCGTATCCTTTTAGACGAATCAGCAACAGTAGATAATAGTCCACAAAGTTTCAAAATGACTCTTCCATAGTTAGAGAGAGCCGCACCTCGGTGCTGCCAGTTTTGCTCGTGACATGCAACAAACCGGCTAGTTCCGACGCCCGTTTCGTGCCATCCTGTCTGTGCTGCGCACTGTGATGATATCAACAGTGCAACAGGGGTTTCACTTTTGTGCTGTATTGTGCTATGCATGGTTGAAACAATAGGCCCATCATTAAGACTTAGCTTTCCTTGATCCACAACTAACAAAACTTTCATACTGTGCGTGATAAAACCATCCGCAGGCTCTACATTTAATATTATAAGCGGTGAAAACTATTGAGTTCTAGGCAAACTGTAAAGCAAACTCAATATTAAGGTCTGCTGGCGTAAGAGCTGTCTTGCCCTTGGCATATGAAACGTTCTTTATTTTGTACTTGCAGTACATTAGGTTTGGCATATTGTCTGTGGAAGTACGGGAATTTAAGTCCTAATTACCCGGCTGAGGGAACCAGCTACACGCTTATCTATGAAAGAAAGTTCGGATGGAATTCTGTGTGAATGGTGATTACCATATGTCTGGGTATAGTTACAAACAGTAATTACTCAATGCAGACATACTTCAGCCTAGTATCCCATTTGAGTGCCAAGTGACCTCACATAACCTCAGACCAATAAGAATTCAGCAATCCAGGCTGAGTGTCCAATAGCTGTTAGTAACTATTCACATAGACCCATTTTTGGGTTATGTGAGGTCACTTGGCACTCAATGGGATACGAGTCATGGCTTTTAACATTAAATAAATGTTTTACTTTCTGTTAAAACTGAGATACTGTTAAGCGGATATTCCATGAAGCTTAGCCTCTCGGAACAAATTTTGGTTGAACACAGGTTTATCGTTATACAGAAACGACTTTATTATCAGTACGGTAGATATATACCTTAATTGGACGAGACCTAAACAGCACATTTGAATATGTACTTCACCCCGTGACTCAGACATTACCGTATGATGAGGAACAGCTTCATGTAATGAAAAATGTCCAACAAGCACTTCTCACATATCACGGAAAACTCATATTCTCCCCCTTCTAAGCCTCGGCGTCAGGTTGTGGGCGCTTTTACTTATTATAACTCTTCAGATATTCCCAAACTCAACGATCTCACCATTATCGAGGGAACCTCGCCAGATAACAAGACATACTTTCTTCCAGTCACCGACCTGCGGTCACTGCCAGCCCCTCTATCCAGCTACAATCACGAACAACATGGGTTCCAAATTGTCCGCCAAAACCTACCCTTCTCACCGTCCTCTGACGTAGTCCACAACCAGAAAATTATGGCTAACCAGTACTACCCTTCTATGACTGCACTATTGAAAAAGACCCTTGGGGTGCGCTCTGCCATTGTACGTAAGCACTCTCTTCGCGACATACCAGACTGGGCAGCTGTGGGAATGAACCCAGAAATCGGGTTTGAGATTGATTCCCTCGCCCCGTTCAGCATCGCACATTCAGACTATACCCCGGCAGGGGCCCGAGGACACTTCCGCGCCATGAAGGAGCCTGACTGGTTTGTCGAGAACAACCATGATGAAGACGGATGCACGACGGCAGCCGAACGAGAGGATTTCTTCAGACTACGACGGGACATTATTGATGCGGAGGACCGCGCCATTGCAAAGGCCGGGCTCGACCCCGAGGTGCAAGTGGAAGAGGGTCAAAAGCTGCCTACAGGTGGCCATTGGGACTGGGATGGCGCCAACTATGACGGGCCTCGGTACGCATTTTTCAGCATCTGGCGAGCCTGGGAAACCGTTAAACGGGATCCGCTGGCCATAATGGATATGAGCCAGCCTGTCTCACAGAAGGTCGAGTATGCTCCCTTAACCCGGACGTACCGAGATCGACCGGGGTGCGTGCCATTCTATTACAGTCAGAATGCGCTGATCCGACCTCTGAGTCGGGCAAGAAGGGACTCTGGCTATTGGGAGGGCAGTGATGGTGATGTGGAGAGTGAGCCAGCTTGGTGCTACCTGAGCGAACAAACGCCCGAGGAAGTGTATCTTCTCAAATTCTACGACAGCGAGGCCTTGGTGCGCAGGGGCAAGGGCAAGGACGAGATTCAACTCATGTGTCCGCACACTGCCTTCCATATCGCCGGACAGGAGAAAGAACCAGTTCGTCGTAGTTGCGAGCTGAGGGTCTGGTGTATATGGTGAGAGATGGTAGAACAATGCTTCATGACATGCAGGGATTGAATTCAAACTTTTCGGGGCTAGACCAACGCAACAAATTATTTAGATGTGTTACATTCATTCAGGACATTCGAAACACTGAATAAGGATCTCAAAGCTTGCACCTCCATACACAAGTAATTCCTTTATAGACGACATCAGCGACTGTGGCAAAACAGCCCACCAGGGCGCAGCACATTACCCATCTCCTCAATATAAGAGAAATAAGTAAATCCATATGAAATTCTTGACCCATTCACTCATGAGATGTCTCACTTGTCAATTATATAACATCTCTTAATCCCCCGGTCATAATTTGACAAGGACAAGCAAGCCAAAGTGGTGTATCACTCAGTCCAGTGGTCCATAACGTGGGGGAAATTCAAACTCAACATGGGGCTTATCCTTCAACTCCTGTGGAACTGGTGGCATAACTTCCATTCCCTCCACCAAAATAACCTGTTGTCCGCTCTAGAATCGCAGTCAGCTTCAAATAAAACACGAAGAGGAAGAGAGCGTACTTACCGCAAAGTGGTGAATCATATGGCAGTGCAGCATGCTGACGGCAGGAAAATGTATCTCGTAGCGGACAACAACAAATTTCCCTTCTCCAGCGTAGAGAGTGAACCCATCACGACGTGGTGGGTTGACCAAATTGAAAAACTCGGCACCTCCATTCTCAATAGCATCCTCTGCGTCTTTCCAGTGGAAGCCCCCGTCGCCCTGGCC
Source organism: Colletotrichum graminicola M1.001 (assembly GCF_000149035.1). NCBI lineage: Eukaryota > Fungi > Ascomycota > Sordariomycetes > Glomerellales > Glomerellaceae > Colletotrichum > Colletotrichum graminicola. Next base: position 55,546 of record NW_007361096.1, read on the forward strand.
GATAACCCATACCTTGTGGTTGTGTTTGTGGAAGGGGTGGTTGGAGTCAATGTCGGCACCATTTTCGATAATCAAGTCAACAACCGAGCCGTTCCTGAGAATTCCATTAGACCAGCATGTCTTTCCACATGAATTATTATTCCACAAAATAGGAGGAACATTTTGACGGAAGAATTCATGCGGCGCAGCGTTTAGGACCCAAGTTGAAGGCCCCGTCTTGTCAACCATAAACTTCAGGGTGAAATCGGCCTTTTCAGGAGGTGGCCTAGGCGGATACGGGGCTAACTTCATTTCGTTCATCACCCTGTCTTTAGGGTTGACGACGCTGCCGTTAAGATGCAGCCACGGCTTTGTGTTAGGAAGCGTCTTGTTTGAATGCTGAGACATATCCTTTTCAAGCAGATAGGTTAGACTGACCATCTTGCTCAAGATGCACAAACTACAATATTCTTTAGAGTTAATAACATACCTTAGTAGTAGGATAACGGAGAATGCCGGCGCCTTGAATGATTTGCTCATAGCGAAGAGAATGCAATCTCAGGGCATACTCTCCGCTTGGTTTGTCTAATTTGACAAGTATGCTATAGAAAGTTCGTCATCCAATGAGTAAACAAGTATACGATATATAGCAGCTCTTACCTTGTCCTCTCTCCTAAATTCACATGCGTCCTCACTACCTTTTGTGGGTAAACAAACTCGCCATCAGCTGCAACAACCCAAAACTCATGCTCATCTAGGCTTATGGCAAGAGAGTGATGAGCTCCAGAATGAATGAAATTGATCCAGACCCATTGTTCGCCTGGATTCGCTTGCAACACCTCAAGCTCCGGATTTGTCTCGGTGCAATAATCAACATTTACATACTCATAGCCTGGCATCCGCCAAAGACACCCACGTTCATTCCGTCCGGGCCCGCCAGCATCTTCAAGTTCTCGGGCAGACTCACACCTGGTTCCGCCTCGCCCATTTAAAGTAAGGCTATTGGCGCAGGTGGGTATGTATCCGGTGTCTCGGAAGCGGATCAGATACATGTCCATTGGCTGATCGTTCCAATCAGCAATGATGATGTGCCTTGGGTTCTTCTCTGCTGCTTGCATAGCGCGAATATCGTCCTCCTTTTTGGATATGAGCTCGTATGGTCGAGGGCGCCAGTCAGCCGGCTTGATCCATAGAGGACCTCGTTGGCCCTGAATGGTATTGTCAATACGAATGTGTAGTCTGATAGTAATCATCGGCTTTGGTGACCAACGTCTGAGAATGCAGGCCCAAAGTGCCCATGATAAAAGTAGCTTCCATACTGTCCTTGGGGAGTAAACCGATATGTGTAGTTATCCCTCGGTTCAGTCGCCCACTATTTCCGAATGGTTAGAGAAACGCATGTCAATCCATCCTTATGCATGGAGATGGCAGACCTGAGTTACGCCCGGTACGCCGTCATTCCATGGTTCGTTAATTTGATAGATACCATGCCTATACAACTCCTTAGCTTTACGTACGGGACAGGTTCAGGTATTGTCTCAGCTACCAATGAATGGTGGTTTCTATTTGTAGTTGATTATCCACAAATGCCTCCAGTGTCTCATCCTCATCGACAGTGAGGACTGGTCCTGGCGTATCATTGTTAATAAGATAAGTTGGTCGACCATGCCCATCTACACTCGAGTCAGGTTGGATCATTCTCAATTAATCGCTGAGTACACATGGCAAAATACCCTGCTTGTTCCAGGCGTAGGTTAGAGTGAGATTGTATCGCCGGACTGCTTCAACAAGCCCAACATGTGTAAGCACAGTCGCTAAAAAGGCGCCTTTGAGTTGAACCATTTCAGCCGAAATTTTCAATATTGATTGCTCAATATGGATTGCTCAAAACGAGATTGCTGAAATTTACTATGAGTGACATCTCGGTTTTTACAATCCCCTTTATTTCTGTTCGTATGAATATATGATCACGCACAGTGTCCGACCATATCATAGAAACTGGCCTTTCACACATTCATCTATGACTTTGTTTCTAATGTATGGTGAAACTGACAAAATGCAGACTTTTTCTGCCTAGCATATGGTTTTAGTATCATGTTTTACCATATTGTAGTGCATAACCGGCTGATTACAGATCCGGATTATCTGGCCTGCTGGTTGTCCGGTCCCAAACTTTCGATCGAAGTTTTAGTCACTTTGTGTTTGTATATACTCTAGTTTTAATCGTACATGGGTCCGCGAAGTACCACCAACAGTGTCGGCGACGTTGGTAATGATGTTAACAATACACACTTACAGCAACCGAGTTGAATTGACGATATCAGAGTTAAACCTAATGCCGCTCTGAACTAGCCTCAAATTCTGAAACGCAACTTGGCTGCTTGAGGGAATAATAAGCGTAGAGTGGGTATTCTAAGTTTGCTAGTACCTATAACTGTTATTCCTATAGAAATTCAGGTTTTCTTTTAGAGTTATAACGGCTGCTAATACTAGGATAAAATAGGGTAAAGGAAATGTAAATCATACGAAAGGATAAGCATAAGATTTATGCTATTGATTACTACTCTCTTTAGGACCCAGGACCTTGAATTTACTCTTTCTTATACATTCTTGAGTCAGAGACAGCGTACTAACCAAACGACAATCATCTGATTTTGCAGCAAAGCCGATAGCCCATTCCATTACAAGCGAGGTCCAGCAAGACCGTCAAGGCTATCATTTAGAAACTCATTAACCTTTGCCGCATAGTTCTCCGCGTACTGCCAGATAGATGCATGGCCAGAACGCGGCCAGATAACCAGCATGCAGTTGGGGATGGCATGCATCAGCTCGTAGCTTCGAGGCGTCGGGACCAGGTAGTCGTCGTCGCCGGTCATGACGAGGACAGGCATGGTAAGCTCGTGCAGCCTGTAGAAGGAATGCTTGTTCTCATCGCCAGGAGCACACCAGTGCTTGATGGACCCCAGCTGCATCATAAAGCTCTCCACGTCGTTGAATGCCGGAAGCCCGCCGTCGGCCGCGCGTTCATTGAACTCGCTCTTACGTAGTCGCCCAAAGTAGGCATCACAAGCGGCCTTACCCTGCTCGTCGTTTCGGAAGAAGGTTAACTTGTAAGCGTTCTGCCACTCAGCCTCGGTAGCACTCTTTTGCAAAGCGATAAACCGCTCTAGGTTGGGATCCGTTCTAGGCCAGAAGTGCTTTCCAGGGATTGGCGCCGACGGATCGGCTCCGACCAAGACTAAGCGCCTGACCCGTGCTGGCTTCGCAAGGGTCGCCATTTGGCATGCCATGCTTCCAATCGAAAATCCCAGAAGGTCGATCAACTCTAGAGAGAGTGCGTCGAGAAACGCGTTTAGGTCATCCCCCATGACGTTAACTGCCACTCAGGGCGAAAATTCTTAGCATCCGTTTTGAACTGACGTTAAGAATGTCTGAGAACTTACTGTCGGTGGGCGTACGCTCAGTGCCACCGCTGCTTTGTCCTACCGCAGGAGGATCAAACATGATAATGGGACGCTTGGCCGCAATGGGTCGGATGAAGACTGGGTCCCAATAGCCCATAGAGGCTCGCACCTTCGCGTGGTGGATAATTCCTGTCAATGGTTTCACTGACTGCCGAGGGTCGAATATTGACTCACATGCATATGCAGAACAAGAGGAATGCCCTCAGATGGACCTAAACGCCGGTATGCGTAGATGATACCGTTTCGGGCTTCTACCTTCTGAACTGGGATGTAAGTCGAGAGCATGTTGATGGCCTATATCGATGGTGGGCTAAAGCGGATAAAAGAGGGGGTAGGTTGTTAATGTCGATGGCAATGACAGCTCTCAAAAGAAAATGCTGTTGACTTGAGACGTGCACTTCTAAAGAGGGGCTAACATATGTGTCGAGCGTGTCCCATCTTTGTCTGCATGCGTTTGACTTTCCAAACAACGAACTAAATGACAGCCAACCCATCCACACGTTCTCCTTGAACTAGGTGCCTCGAAGTCTTCAAAATTAAGTAGTCACAAACCCTAATATCATTATGGGATGATTATTGGAAGAGAAACATGGGTACTGGGCCTAAAAGATACATTTGGTAACCATAGAGTTAGACTACAGGTGATCAAACTTCAGCCTAACTCTATGACATTAGGGTAATCTACGGCCTCCAGGCTGTTGAAGCAGACAGGCCGCCCTTGTTGATACACAAACACCACGGACTACAGTATTCAGCCGCTTGTGCAGGAAGCCTAGGGCCCTTGAGCTGATTGAGTTCTTTGGCACTCTTACTACTAGTATGCATTACTTTATGCAAAAGGGTTCAGGCTTAGAGTTACTGAGCCGATTAGGGTTATGAGGACAGTTTATATTAGTTTGTGCTACTCTTTTTGCATCCCTTTGCGAACTTTTAGTTGATAGGACCAAAACCTCATTTTCAACATTTACCGTTTCTGAGGCGGCGGTGAAGCCAAACTGGTCCCATGGACGTGAGAACTTGCTGGGAAAACCATACAATCTCGACACAGCCCTATTGGCCGTAATGATAACTAGTAGACCTCAAACCTCCAATACACCATCAATCTCCAGTGCATCTTTAGCCAAAAACACCATCATTCTTCGGCATGAATTCCACATGTGGCATGCTCTTTACCTGCTGAGGTATGTTGTTTAACATACTGTCATCCATGCCTTCGAGCAAGGGAGCCGACATTCCCATCTGCGCATGAATCAACATGGGCCATCAGATGCCGTTACAGTTTGGGACTAGGATTGATACACTCACCGCGTAGTACTTAAACTTATTCGAGTGCAACATCGTGGCACCCTTGACCTGGATTTTCCATCGTAGCACTGCCCAGCCTAAGGGTGGGACGTCGTGTACCAGCTGTAGTGATGGTTTCTTGAGGTCGAGCTCCTCCATACCGGCCGCTATCGCATCTTGGACCGTGTCCCATTCCCACGATGCATTGGCCTTGGAACCGAGTAGGAACATGGGATCACCATGCTTGTACAGCGGCATTGTGTCATCGATCGAGTTATGAACGATCACGTCAACAGTCGTGCCCCAAGGAAGGTCCCCCACAATGGGAGGTTCAATGGCTGTCAGGTTGTTAAGGAATAGCAACGGACTCATCTGAGCGTGGAAGAGCTGATAGGGCTTCTGGTTCAGATAGTACTCAGTAACGTGCTCCTCATACCGCGAAGGCTGATGGCCGATGCGGAAATGCAACGTTTTGTTGGCAGGTGGGGGAGGCGATGGGGGGTGCGGTGCCAAAGTAGACGGCGCTGTTGTATTGCATGAGGCGTGAATGGAGCCATCGGGGTTCACACAAGGTGGCGAGCCACTTTGTGGATTCTGTATGGACATTGGAGCCCCATGTTGCGGATATCTCAGGGCCTGATAAAAGCTTAGTTCACGCCCGCGCGGGACTTGTGTGTGGGGAACGAGACTAAATGGAAACATACCGGATATCTCAAAATGGCATATCCGTGGAGGTTCTGATGAGTGCTTGTTGAAACAAGACGCATGGCGTAATCGGCCCCTTCGCGGTCAAGCTTGACTACAACAGTGTAACGGGCCCCATTCGTGAGGTAAAGCACATCCACTAGCTTTGGATCAACGAAGCCACCGTCATTCGCAACAATCCACATCTGATGGTCGTCAATGGCAAATTGAACAGCGTGTTCAAAGCCGATATTCAGAATGTTTAGCATTATCCAGGGTTTCCCGTGCGTCTCAATTATCTGTGTCGTAATTTAGCGGCGGGAAATGATAATGATGACAAACGGTTCATCTCATGACGTATCAAAAAGTCATACCTCGTAATCAGCCTCCGTGGGGCTGCACTGGACACCCTCATTCCCTGCCTCTATGGCACAGCCGGATTCATCTAGCCTCTTGCCACCAAGATGAGAGTATTCTAGGTGGCGGCAGTGGCGGCGGCCTTTGGAATTGACAAGGATGGAGTCATAGCAATTCAGATTGGTCCCCTCACTCCTCATTTCAAGAACTCGCCACCCGGCATCACGCCGGTAATAGTTCCATACTAGTAAGTGCTGAGCGTTCCGTTCCGCCTCTTGTATTAGTACCAGTTCGGTAGGAGACGTGGCGATTTGGCGGTACGGACGAGGTCGTGAAGGCGAGGGCGCGATGTAGGCAACACCATGAGCACCGTCCATGATACCCGTACCGGTATGATCGGCATACCAGTTCAATCCCCAGTGCCCCGTGGTGTCATATCGATGCGTGAAGTTTCCGCGTTGAAGGATGCCATACTGCCATCTTGTCAGCTAGGAGCTGCTAGAGTGGGAGATCGCAACGGCTGAAATGGCCTGTCATCGACATACTTGATTTAAACCACCGGTGCCATCGTTATAAAAGCCAAACCTGCCCGGCCGAAATGTCAGCTCATGATAATATGTATAATTGGCAGAAAATTCTTACCTTCGATGATTCATCCCGGACCAATGGATTGATACTTGGGCGAATAAATCGTTATGAACGTTGAGCTCCACGATATCGCCTTCTTCGGCGAACAAGGTCGGGCAGGGGCTCTCGCCGTTACACACGAATATACCTCTCCAGTATCCACCATCTGTAAACACTGGTTAAAGATTCTTTCCTCACTAGCCGATAGATTTCAAAGAGTATCCGAACCTAAGTTCATCCATCGAGCTCCTATAGTGAGGTTGTACCGCCGGACCACTTGGTCAGCTGTCTCTCGATCACACTTATTTCCTTTTCTGAGCAACGTTTTGACGGAATTGGTAATGGGCCAATGAAGCCACCAGCTCAGTACAAACATTATAAAGAAGACCCCTGGAATCGACCAGCGGGAGCGGCATGGCATCTGGCCCGTGAAGTTAATTAGGGCTTTGGCCCCGTGTAGTTGCTTTGCATCATCGGTATCGCGGCCGCCATCCATGAGTCGCGCTCTGGCCATTTTGTCGCCAGTCGAGGACCGCATGATTATTCTGTAATGACAAGATATGAGAAGGTTGTTGAGAATGACGAGAAGTAGTGAGGCCTCTGGGGGAATAAGCGGTATCCCTCTACGATTGGAACATGAAATCGTAGTGATTGATATGCACCAGTTTGGAGATAAACACCATCTATTGCCCAGGGTATTACGTTGTCGTTAGGTCTTGACAATATACACATGGGGTAATTGAGCACAGACATTCATAAGAAGTGTCAAACTTCCCAAACGGCAGAATCATCATCTTAATCCGTAATAGTCGCAAGTGTAACAACGATGAGATCTCCTAGACTACATACGTTGTCTTGAGACGGGAGAAGAGAGAGATTAATGAGAACTTTAATGACCCCGCCTACTGTTAAAGAGTTTATTTATATACATGTATATCTACGAATCCTGGCAGTTCTCACTTAGGGATATAAACTGTACCCTGTCTGTGTTGCCTAGGTTCAGGAAAACTACATAAAGGCTGTAAGAAAATTATGTCTAGTGTCTAGATTTGCCAGGTCCTTTGAGTGAATAAAGTACGTACTGGGGTGGTCCAGACTGCATAAAAGCCAAGAAATCCAATATTGACATGCCGAAGAAGGTGCATATCTTAGATGGATGTTTCAGTTACCTAGTTCCAGAAATACCTCATAAGTTTTATAAGATTTCCGTCACCCGAAGTCAAACGTCGGATCGTACTTTACCTTTTTGCGTTTTACCCCCGCATGAAGTGTAAGTAAAGTAAAATATAATGCCAACAACGGATACTGTGCGGGGCACTCTGTTGAAAATGGAAGTAAGCACCGAGTCAGGCTAATGGATATATTATGGGACTGAGACACTAATCTATTTCTATCCAGTATCTGGTGCAGGGCTTTTCAAGACAAACTCTATGTACAGTAGCTAGATGAGGGGTAGGTTTGAGTTGGCTGGTAACCCAATAGAATCATTTGAGAGAATACAGCGTGATGAAGCTCGGAGCATATCAAGAAATGAAATGGTAAGTTGAAGGCGTATTGTAGGCCATGGACGCAAGCCCGTTGGATTGAGCCTCCCAAACCCGAACTACATAGAAGATAAATCCGACCCACTTGTCATAATATCAAGCTAACACGCCACCTCTGGTGAACTCTGTACCAAATCTTACCCTCTTCTTGAGCTTGGTTCCAACAAACGGACAGTTTCGCCGCTAAAGCCAGGCTCCAGACAGCACAGGAAAAGCATCATGGCACCGACATACGTGGAATGGGACTCCGTAAGTTGATTTAATATCCAGACATATTCATCTGCTGAGGTACAAGTTACAGCCCGCCAGAGACAAGACCAAGTCTTGGATGCACAATGGAGACATTGTAGCAGACTCCAAGCCGAAACAGTATTTGACTGGAAATTTAATCTTGTCATCAGTGACAAAATGGCTGCCGTCTAGAGACGAGCACAGCGACTACTGGTGGAATATGGCCGGGCCTCACTTTTCAGCACTCCTCCAAAATGCCGGCTACAGCAGCCAAGCTCAGTATGAGACTCTCCTCTTTATCTATCACCAGATCACTCCGAGGCTGGGCCCTTCCCCCCTTCTCAGCAATGCAGATCGGCTAGATAGCGGACTCTCCCTTGACGGCACCAGGTTTGAGTATAGTTGGAGATGGAATCAATCCTACACGAAGCCTGAGGTACGCATGGTCGTAGAACCTTTCAGTCGGTTTGCCGGCACCTATATGGATCCTCTCAACATACGGCCGTCCATGGAAACTCTATATTCCATGAAATCACAGGTCCCATCTCTCGACATGACCTTATTCAATCACTTCATTGCGAAACTGTATGACTCTGAATGGCACAGATATCTGGACACCAACGAACGGCCGATTGTTACAAATGTGTGTCTTGGGTTCGAGTTCAAAGGCAGCGAAATTCTTCCTAAAGCTTATTTTTTCCCTCGAAAACTCGGTCAAAGCGGTCTCACCCCTATGCGAGTTTGGGAGGATGCAATCATCACTGCCATTCCCCAGAGTCCTACAGTAGCAACTGTTTTCTCCTTCGTTCAGAATGACGCTCCAAGGCTCGGCTTAACGCTGGCACCGCTGTGGCTCGGCATCGACGTGGTGAATCCAGTCGAAGCACGTCTCAAGTTCTACTGCGTCGAGTCGCGAACTTCCTTTGATAGTGTTAAGTCCATCATGACTATGGGTGGGATTATTGAGATTGCTTCAGACATGTTGGCGATGATTTGGGACCTCATGAAAGCTGTTTGCGACCTCCCAGACGACTTCCCCCAGGACAAAGACCTTCCTAGGGCGCCGCAGTATAACCCGTCAACCAACGGAATCGATGCAATTGGTCTCTGGGGAACGTTTGCATATTATTTCGATATTGGACTCGGTCGAGGGCTGCCCGACGTCAAGTTCTACATTCCCGTCTGTCACTACGGCACTAATGACCAGACTATCGCCTCAGCTACAGCCAACTGGATGAAGAAAAACAGTCGAGGCCAATATGTGGACGCTTTCTGGGACACGATGCACAAGATCATCTCGCACAGAAAGCTTGATGAATCCAGAGGCGCGCAAATGTGGCTCTCGATGATGGTGAAGCAAGGCGAGTTGCAGGTAACCACATATATTGCCCCAGAGGGCTTTCATCCCAAACGTGGGCAAGGGCACCAGTTATCCCACCGAGCTGTTGTGGAACGCGTTACAGGTAGCTGCTAGAAGGCCACGAGTTGCACTTGCCACGAGTTGCACTTGCCACGAGTTGCACTTGTCACAGGTTGCTGTATTGGATAGACGCGGGATTGCAATTTGGGAATTATACGGCAGACTTTTCACCCTATGTTTGCAATCAATTTGTACCTAGCTGCGATATCCCTAGGAATTAAAGTATATTGGCGGGGGACGGCTGAATATAGCTACCAGCTCGTGATAGGAATAAACTCGGCCCATTTAACTACTTCACGCCACCCGTAATAATAGAAGATCGAAGTTACCATGTCCATGCTGAAATCTGGAACGTTAGCTCAAGGTCTCCAACTAAAGATCAAGTCCAACGCTACTGACGAGAGAGAACAATACTATACACATATTGACTAGTAAGCAGCCATTCCTGATGGTTTAGTGTGCGATGGTAATTATCCAAACTATAGTGCCGAGGTTGAAGGAGACGAATAAGCTGCAGAGCAATGCATAAGAAAATGATTTACACTCCTCAATAATCACATGGATGAATTTGCCGCTTGTAATTTCTTTACACTAGACCAACCTAATTTACGCCATTTGGCCCCATCTCTATAAATTATTAGGGTTCAACCTAAAGCAGTTATCAATTTATGTGTACTCCTACGACATCCCTTCTCTCTTTCTGGCGTGTATGTGTATTTCACTGTAACTCTATTGGAGGAAAATGCAGGTGTTATTAGATTTCCCCTCTTTGGGCGGAAACCCGTCCTGGTGGTAATACTTTGCTCGTTTGGGCCGCGGGAACCAAAAAGTTTATCCGGCTGCCACGGTGCCCATACTTAAGTACTACTAAGTACGTAGTATTATAGATTAACGCATCTCAGATCTAGCCTAATTAGGTAGCCTCATACCAGGATCCACACAAGCGGCAGTGAAGTTTGTCCAAGAACTCTAATCTTTCTCCTCACAGTTAAATTTTATACTAGTACCCCACGTATATCTCCATATCCAATTACACTGTATCGTACCAGCAATTGGATCAAGAACTTTCTCGGTTCAACATGACTCGTGATGTAAGTCTGTTGGCACAGTGTCGAAGGGTAGGTTTCAGATCATGCTCCTGTTGCATCCGAGAAGAACATGAATTTACCATGCATGCTCCCATAGCAAGTATCTACTACACAAGGCAGGTAACAATACTTTGATTGAAGCGGGTACCGAACTGGCTTGACACCACGTTTTGTGTGCTAATCTATGAGACTCCTGAGTCCGTTGAGGCCTGTGAGCGGAAATATACAACCCTCAAAGCGTAATGGGATTACTGGCTTATATATCGGCTAACACATATGCTCCAAGTGGAGTTTAGAGGACTTTTTCTTATTCGTGATCACTAGCTAAGGCTCCAATGACTATTACTTCTATTTTATATTGAACTCCTTGTTACCATCTCAGTCTCTTTATCAAAGAAAAACAAAGGAAAACAAAATGGCCACACCAATACGACAGTGTTCAAAACGCTTCCCATCCTTGCTCTTATTCGGGCCACAGGGGCGTCTGTGTCCTGAGAAGCTCAGCGAGTTGCGCACCCACCTGACTTCCGACGTGCGGTTGTCCGAACTGCTCCACGCCGCACAGGATCTACACAAATTCTGGTCCAGGGCGGTACATCTCGACCCGGAGCTGACACGGGTTCCCGCAGAGTCATACCTACATGGTCTTTCCGAGTGGCTTGTGCATGCGACTTCTTTCCCATGCTCATCTCCAATTTTGCCTGCTGTCCTCGCCCTACCACTAAACCTCCTGTTCCAACTGACTCAGTATCTTTCTTTTCTACAATCCGTAGATGAACATGGAGAAAATTCACAACGTCTGTTGCTTGAGGGATTGGAAAACGGCGGGGTGCAGGGGTTTTGCGTCGGATTTCTCAGCGCCATAACCGTTGCGTCTTCGAACAACGTGCAAGAGATTTTTGAGACGGCCAAACACGCCCTTCAACTTGCAGTAATTATTGGTGCTTATGTCGATAAAGATGCGATGCAGGTCCAAACAAAATGTATCTCTGTGCGGGGGAGACAGCAGGATGTCAAAAGCTGGAAAAATGCAAACAGCATCCTTCAAGCTTTTCCCGAGGTAATAAATCCCTTCCACGAATCCATCATTCTAATATTAAACTCAAGGGATTATGGTTGACATAACAATTGGATCAACTTTAGGCATACGTCTCAGCTATCACAGGAAAAACCTCGATCACAGTCACCTGTCTGAGCAGCCAGCTCGATATACTGAGAGACATCCTGATCGGTGCCGGTTATACTATCCAGGACGTTCCAGTTTACGGTCGACTACATTGCGCTGTGTACAACTCTGAAGTAAAGAAGATTATGGGGCTTTTTAACAAGATCCCTGACCTACGGTTCCCGACTGTTGCAGACCTGCGCGTCCCTGTAAGGTCTGCTACGAATGGATCAGTCATCACTCAAGGTGATCTCGTCCAGCACGTCTTAAACAACACATTGCTAATGCCCGTTGAATGGTACGCCACAACTAAACTTGCTGTGGCCTCTCTACCCCCCAGGCACGAGTTCATCGCCCTAGCCGGTGCCTCAGACCCACTACCACTGTCTTTAGCAGGCAACATGGATGTCCGACATATCACGATTCATGGCTTAACAAAACAATCAATGTCCCGAGTCAACTCTCATGGACTGCACTCCAACGACTTTGTGATTCAACGCACATGTCCTGATAAATCGCCGGTAACCAGCGAAGATGGTGGGATTCCAACTCCAACATCCACTCATACTTGCAACAACGATACAGACTCGTCCAGAAGACTAAGAGGGTGTCCCTCGTCCGACTTCCCATCTCATTCAGTTGCTATTGTCGGTATTGCAGGGCGCTTCCCGGGTGCAAACTCCGTGGATGAGCTTTGGGAGCTGCTTTTGAATGCAAAATCGATGGTGGACAAAGCGCCTACTAGAGTCGGGTTAGACCAACTTGACGAGGATGTCTCTCAAGTGAAGTGGTGGGGCAATTTCCTTGACGACTACGACTCTTTCGATCACAAGTTCTTCAACAAGTCAAGCCGTGAAGCGATGGCTTGCGATCCCCAGCAAAGAAAACTATTCGAGGTCGTCTACGAAGCCCTCGAATCCTCTGGTCAACTCGGCGCAGATGCCCTCTCGGACTGCTCAGACTACGGCTGCTATATTGGCGCCGTTATGAATAACTACGTTACCAATGTTAGCTGTCACCCGCCAACGGCTTATGCTACGACAGGGACTGGCCGATCGTTTCTTAGCGGAGCCGTCAGCCACCACTTTGGGTGGACCGGGCCGGCCTTGACCGTTGACACAGCATGCTCCTCGTCATTAGTAGCTATCCACATGGCATGCCGTGCCATCGCGACAGGCGAGTGCAGTCGCGCCGTCGCTGGAGGTACAAATATCATCACCAGCCCTCACGACTACCGAGACCTGAAAGCGGCCGGGTTCTTGAGTCCTACGGGTCAGTGTAAACCGTTCGACGCAGGTGCCGACGGCTACTGCCGCGGCGAAGCCGTCTGTGTGGTGGTTCTCAAATCACTAGCCTCCGCCATAGCGGAGGGCGACGAGATTATCGGGGTCGTCGTCGGGTCGGCAACCAGCCAGAATGACAATGAAGGCCCCATCGTTGTGCCCAACGCCAAGTCTCAGGCTAGTCTCTTGACGAAGGTTATGAACATGTCGAATGTCGTTCCTGAGGACATCACGTATGTCGAGGCTCATGGAACCGGAACTGAAGTGGGTGACCCCATCGAGGTTTCCAGTATCCGAGAAGCCTTTAGTGGGCCATCGAGGAAGTCTAAGCTTCGCTTCGCTTCAATCAAGGGAAACATTGGCCATGTCGAAGCTGCGTCAGGCGCTGCCGGCTTGATCAAGGCTATTCTTATGATGAGGCATGGAAAGATCCCCCCGCAGGCGAGCTACAGGTCGTTGAACCCGCGGATTCCCGCTCTAGAGCCCGATGGCATGGAAATCCCACAGGTCCTAACCGACTGGGGTCCAGCAGAGCGCATCGCTTGTATCAACAATTATGGCGCCGCCGGAAGCAACGCGGCAATTATGATTCGACAAGCGCCAGTCATTCCAGAAACCACCGATAAGATTGTTTTTACAGAAGACAGCTCTGCTCCTTCCAGCTGGCCTTTAGTCATATCTGCATCTACCAGGGTTTCTTTATCTTTTTATTGTCAAAAGCTGCTCGACTGGTTGCGACGAGGAAGGTCCAATACGACGTCCGATTTTAGCATTGCCGATATCGTTTTCAATCTTTCTCGTCGGACCAACCATGCACTGAGAAATATTGTGTCGACTCCCGTTCCTGACTTATCCGCCCTCGAGTCGGTGTTATGTGCTGTCATCTCAGAGAATGGACCAGTGTCTGTAACACCGTCTTCTCCGCCGCCTGTGATTCTTCTATTTGGTGGTCAGGAGAGCCGGTGTGTTGGGCTATCAAGGGACATTTGGAGATCCTCACACATCCTTCGCTATCATCTTGACCACTGTCAGGACCTTTTGCTAAGTCTGGGTCTTGGCGGGATTTATCCCGATATCTTTCAACAAACACCACTCACCTACTGTGTCACGCTGCATCTTGCGTTATTTTCCCTTCAGTATTCATGTGCCAAAGCTTGGATGGACTGTGGGCTGCAGGTGGCGGCAGTAATAGGACACAGCTTTGGGCAACTGACAGCCCTTTGCATCTCGGGAGTGCTGTCTCTGTCTGACGCTCTCACACTCGTAGCAGGCAGGGCGTCACTTATTGAAAAGCATTGGGGCTCAGAGGCCGGCGCGATGATTTCTCTGCAAGCCGATGAGCAGCGGGTTGCCGACATACTCAAGCAAGTAAACGCCCAAATCGGTTACGCCGAGGTCGCATGCTATAATGGCCCCCAAAGCCATGTTATTGTAGGCTCTTTGGATGCTATTCGTGGTGTGGAAGCCTTGATCTCTAGCAGCGACCAGTTTGGAGGTTCCATTCGCAGCCAGAGGCTTAACAACACGCATGGCTTCCACTCAAAATTCACAGAGCCACTGCTTCCATATCTGGCCGATTTGGGAGATAAACTCGACTGGGGGAAGCCTCTCATTCATATCGAAGTCTGTAGTGAGACACAGAACAACCGAAACCTGGGTACAAGCCTTGTTGTTGAGCATTCAAGGCGTCCCGTATATTTCAAACAAGCAGTGCAGAGGCTCATGAAGAAATACCCACAAGCTACCTGGCTTGAGGCGGGTCGAGGGTCTTCATACACGCAACTCGTTCAAGCATGCGCTCAACACCCCAACAGCTACTCATTCGTTTCTACGCAGTTAACAACGTCAAACGCGCAAAACTCTCTTGTCAATGCTACAGTCAAAATGTGGAAGGAAGGCCACTGCGTACAGTTCTGGCCGTTCCACCGGACCCAACGAAGACAGTATCGTCACTTAAGTCTACCAATCTACCAGTTTCAAAAGACTCGACACTGGCTATCTTACACAAGAGCAACAACTGCCAAAAAGGAATCTAGCACCGTGCAACATGGGGAACCAAAGGATCCCGAAATGTTGTCATTTGTCACAGGTGACAAGTCAACAGAAGCAGTCTTTTGCATCTCGACAAGCAGCAAACGCTTCCAATCTCTCGTCATGGGTCACTTCATGTGCCGCTACGGCGTTATGCCTGCTTCAGCATACATAGAGGTGGCGTCAAGAGCTGCCCTCATGCTTCAGGGGGACTCGCAAGCCACGAACTGGACCCCCACAGTTGAGGACCTAGCCATGCGGGCTCCTGTGGTATTCGATCTCGAGCATACCTCTCCCGATATCAAAATGATCTTGAAACGCCTCGATAAGCCGACACATCCATCATGGTCATTTTCCATTTTTGTCACTGCGAAAGACGGTGCGGCTTCTGTTGAGACTCAAGAAACAACAGTTGGTTTCGTGCACCTGCGACAACGCTCCGACTCCCAAGCAATCCAGGAATTCAGGCGTCTCGACGATTTAATAGGACAAAGGCGCTGGGAACAAGTCATAAACCATCCGGACGCCGAGGGCATGCGCGGAAACCATATCTACCGGGCCTTCAGCCAGATCGTCAAATACTCCGAAGCCTTCCAGGGAATCAAGACCATAGCGTCCATGGGAAACGAAGCTGCAGGTATTGTCAAAACAAGACCGGATACCAACGACCCGCCTGACCAACGCCTGGTTGACACTCCCATGATTGACAGCTTCATGCAGTTCGGCGGGTTTCTCGTCAATTACTTCAACCAACAATTATCTGCGGAGGAACTATTCGTCTGCCACTTCATTCAGCGTTTACAGATTGGACCTGGCTTCTCTCCAGACGCCGGGGACTGGATCATCCTAGCAAACACAACCCTCATTGACAAGGACAACATATCGGTTGACGTCTATGTATCTGAGAAGCAAAGCGGGAAGACTATCCTCACCTCACTTGGTATGGACTTCAAAAGGATCTCGCGTGCGTCTCTTGCGCAGATCCTGGGCGGGTCTGTCAATGAGTCCGACCTTTCCAGACGCGGGTCAGTAAAATGCATCGAGCAGACAACGCCGATATGCAAACCAACGACGCAGCCGGACAACAAACCCAAAAGCAAGAGCAGACGCGTGGATGTGATCCAAATTATCGCGGACGTTGCCGATGTGCCCGAAGAAGAATTAGATATTGACACACGACTCGCCGATATCGCAATCGACTCTCTTGGTGCAACCGAAATAGTTGGCGACATTGCCACGAAGCTGGGTGTGATAGTCGACCTCACCACATTCTCAAACTTTGAAGATATCAGTGCCATAGTTGCCCATGTTGACAGTCACCTTGGGCTACAATGCAGGACCGAGAACGATGATGAGGACGTTGGGATTGGAAACCCATCCCCATTAGAACCGCAACGCTTGATGGCAAACGGGTTGGTCTCCAACCAGTCCTGCGAAGAAACAGAGAACAGTCCAAGCGACGCCATTCTCAGTCAAAATCCTGCAGTGATGCCAGCTATTACCTCAATTGACAAACTATTTGACGATGTTCGTCTCAGCTTCGACGAACTTGGCGCAGCAAGGCATGCGCTCGAATATTGGTCCGACATATACCCAGACGATAAACGTTTGATTTTAGCGTATACCGTAGAGGCTTTCAAAAACCTTGGCTGCGATCTGAAAAGACTGAGACCCGGACAGCCGGTACCTGAAATCGTGGGATTTCTGCCTCGACACCAACAGCTGGTAAATCTACTCCACCAGTTTTTGAAAGAAGAGAACATCATCATTTTGACGGGCGATGGTGTCTTTTCCCGGACCAGTGAAAGAATAGAAACTGCGACCGGTGAAACGATATTCAACGAGATTCTGGGCAAGCATCCTCACAACGCCGCCATCCGTCAACTTCTGCATGCCGTCGGGCCGCACCTAGAAGCCTGTCTTATAGGAACGATGGATGCGCTTCAGATCCTGTTCGGAAACCGGGCAAACAAAAAGTGGCTAGACGAGGTGTACAGAGACTGGCCCATGCTAGTGACTGCCACGCAGCTTCTTGGTGATTTTCTCTGCCGGGCTTTCACTCAAGCAGAACCAAACACAGACACAAAGGTCCCCAGAAAAAGCTGCTTCCGTGTCCTTGAGGTTGGGGCGGGAACAGGAGGAACAACGAGCCACATTGTGAGCCTCTTGAAAGACCGCGGTATTCCCTTTGAATATCATTTTACCGACATATCACCAACGCTTGTGCAAAAGGCCAAGTCTTCTTTCAAAGGCATCAGTGGTATGAGTTTTGGCGTCATGGACATTGAGAAAGAGCCCGAAGTCGAGTTCATCGAGGCGTTCCATGTCATTATATCGACCAACTGTATCCATGCGACCAGGAATATCTCGTTGAGTCTGGCCAATCTCCGCAAAATGCTTCGTCAAGATGGCGCTCTTGCACTGATTGAGATGACCCCAACACGCCCGCTTTACGTGTTTGATGTCATAGTTGGTCTCCTCGAGGGCTGGTGGCTTTTCGAAGACGGTCGTAAGCACGCGCTGGCAAGCATCGAGCGCTGGGAGCAGGCTTTCATGGAGGCTGGCTTTCGTCATGTGCTCTGGTCCGACGGACCGAGTCTAGAGGCCAGGACAGTTCGGGTTGTCTGTGGGTTCCAATCCCAGAAAACCGCGGCTACACGAGACCACTCGGAGATAATGGCCACCGCTAACAGAAAAAATACGACAAAAGATCCCCAGACAGGCGTTCACATACAAGAGGTGGTTTACAAGAAAGTGGGGTCTCAAAATATCCATGCAGACATTTACTGTCCACATCAAGCGGACCCGACCCGGAAGATGCCAATTGGTACGTTTTAAGCAGCTAACTGAAAATTGAGATTCGTACTGTTATAAAAAATCAAATACCTGCGCACTCACTTATGCATATGCTCAGCCCTAATGATACACGGCGGTAGCCATGTTCTCTTTTCCCGAAAAGATGTCCGAGATCCACAAACGCGCATCATGCTGGATATGGGACTTCTCCCCGTCAGTCTCGACCACCGTCTCTGCCCGGAAACTCGGCTAGCACAGGGGCCGATGGTAGATGTCTGTGATGCGGTTGAGTGGGCGAGGGTGAAGCTACCACACATCAAGCTAGCGAATGCAGATGTCAAGCCTGATCCTGATAATCTCGTGGTCATAGGCTGGTCCTCGGGAGGTCAACTAGCATTGTCAACAGGCTGGACGACTCTTGGGAAAGGTATTCGACCTCCTAATGCCATTCTAGCCTTCTACTGCCCTACTGATTATGAAGATGACTGTAAGTCGGCCTCACGTTCGGTATAATTTTATTCATCAACCTATGTATCAACATGCTGACACCGAGGAACCGCCAGGGTGGAGGAATCCGATCCAGCCCATTGGAGCAGCGGATCAGGGACAAGAGTACGATGTGCTAGAAGCAGTGCAAGAGGAACCCGTAAGTCTCTTAATACTTCTCAAGTAACGCCTAAATCAATGGTGGAAAGGGCAAAGAACTCCGATACTGAAAATGGAAAATACAGATTACAAATTACGGTGTAATTGGCGCTTGGAAGCCACTATCTGACCAACGTATACATAATGATCCTCGCGCCCGCATCGTTTTACACATGAACTGGAAGGCACAGACACTACCGGTCGTCATCAGCGGCTTACCTAGCAAGAGCTCTGTGGCATCTGAAAGCCCTGGTGTCAACTGGAACGCATTGCCACAGCCCCCAGTGGATGAAATTCAACGTTGCAGCCCGTTGGCCCAAGTTCGAAAGGGAAACTATGTAACGCCGACATTCATAGTCCATGGTGAGGCGGATGATCTGATTCCGTGGCAACAGTCACTCCGTACAATTGAGGAGATAAAGCAACGCGGCATAGATGGTCAGCTGGTCTTGGTACCAGGGGCGCCTCATATTTGTGACACGAGCCGAGACTCCGCAGCGCCAGGGTGGCAAGCTGTATTAGATGCTTACCAATGGTTAATGGGCTACGCTTTCTCCAACAAGTAGATTGAGACTGGCAGACCTTATGATGTAGTGTACATAGAAGATGAATGGAGAGGATACAAGATGATTGGAAAACATTACCGATTAAACGTTGTATGATACTACAGCTCTCCCCTTTGGCCAGATGAAGAGGTTTAAAATATTAGCTTCATATCACACGAGTTGACCAAAGAATATGAGGTTTTTTCGTCATTAAGTTTCAGCTTGAATTAGAAGAACAAATATATCCCGGTCTCTACATGGTCGTCACTTCCCTTCTAAGATGTCTAAACTTTTGTGGCTGGCTGCCGTACGCCACATGTCATTAGTCGCGGCTTGAACCTACCCGATCGCGTTACTTCTGCCTCCCTCTGATGTTCAGTGGCTAGATTTTGGAAACGCCACATTTCTTTTCAATACACTTAGTTAGTGGCTAGCTGAGTTAAACCGATGGGTATGTAAGTGGCGGCCGGCTGAGTGGGCTGAGCTTCTAATTAATGGGTCCACACTTAACCACCAGTCGACATAGAGTTGATCTATCACATTTACAGACCTCCCAATAAGCAAATAACAAAGTTCCATAGGTTCTCTTGTGCATCCACTTTAACTATTTATATAGAGCTTTTGCAGGTTCAGCTCATAGAATTGGCACGAAATTGTGACTAAAAAACAAGTTTTACATGCCGTGTGAAAACACAAGAAACGTTTACTAAACAAATGCTTTCTTAAGTGTCCATCATGTCCAGACATGATATAATAGTGTTGAGAAATGTTTGGGATGTCCCTGAGACCCGTTTTCTGACAACAGTATCTAGTAAACCCTTGGCAGCGTCTCAGAAAAGCGTGGTTCAATCCAGTCACAAATGCTTTTCTAGGACCAAAAGTCGGAAAATAACTTTGGTATCAGCGATCCTTCATTAAATACATCGCGAGTATGCACATGGTGACTATCACTATTAAGTCTGCGTTGCTCTTGGACATGTAATGTGATATCCCAGCCCCTGCCTGGCATTTCGTCCAAGAACTAGAAAGACTCTCCAGTGGACTCCTAGGGATACTTCTCACAGGGGATCTTTCGGCTCTCTTCTCAATAATCAAGTGATCTTGTACACTTGAGCGTGGTAGAGTGCTTCGCTTGTAACGATGGCTCATACCAATATGATGCCACTCTGCGCCGCACAAATCCCCATTGTTACCCGACGGGTTGAAAGTAATATTCTTTAACAACAGTTACATTTTCTACATTAAAAAAGTATATAAAAGCTATTTAATTCCAGAGAAAGCTTGTCTAGTAACAAGAATGCAAAACACTCTATTGCATATTTCGAAGCCATATTTTTGAACTCAGCTGCGGCTGAGATAGACAGAAGAAATGATCTTCCCGAGAGAAAGAAAGGCTGATAAGTACTTGTACTTGGTCACGAATATTATACGACTTGTTTTGGTTTAGTGTCTAATACAGGTCGTAAAATAATTTAGGAGGATCGAATATTAGCAGACGACGGAACATTAGTCCAATCTCCAATACTGAACAAGCCTGCAATGGACAAACATATAAAGACGCCCTTAATCCTCGACATTATCTTTCTCTTCCACTCCCCTCTGTCCACAATCAGTTCACACTCTTAGTTAACAATCTCACCTCAACTTTGATCTCAACCATTCGGTTTTTCGGGATTACTTTCGCTTTTGTCACCTTTTCCTAGCAGCCCTTATAAAATAACAGTCATCCGTCCAGACGAAATGTCTTACATCGCCCCTGCTACTATTCGCGCCGCAGTGTGGAGCCTGAAGTCCTCCAACCCTGATCTCCCCGCGGAGTCGGCCATCTTGCCTGATGATGGAAGTAATGGGACCGAGTCTGTCTTTGAGAATGACAATCGCCGTCTCGTTGACATCAAGGACCTTGCTGATGGCGGCAAATTCCGATGTAAGCTTGCCCAAATTCTGAGATCGGAGCCAAGAAAGTACCACGCCACTGCATATGTAGGTACGCTGACATTCTGTCTAGCTATCGTCAAGATCCAAGCTTGCTTCAACAAGCGGCCAGGCGAAAGTGTTTGGATGATGGGCTCCGGCTGGCTAATTAGCCCGGATACCATCGTCACAGCCGGACATGTGGTCTACGATTGGGGTCACCGCCTTCAAAGTGCTACCGAGATCAAGTGCTACATTGGATACTCCGGTCGTGCTTCCGTCAGCACTCCCACTGTTCAGGCTCGCTTTGGAGAGCGAATAATCACCACGGCTAAGTGGGTTGAGGCTCCTGGAAACAGAGCCCACGATGTCGCTTTCATCAAGGTCAATCGCCCTTTCACGGGCAACCTCAGGAACATCCCTTTCAAGGACACTCCTCTTTCTTCAACTGGGGTCACCTTGGGTGTTGTTGGGTATCCTGGAGACAAGTACCTTGAGGGCCAGAACGGACAGAGTGTAGAAAAGGGCGCCCAGATGTACGAGGAGTTCGCCCCCACTAGCTATGATATTGGGAAGAGCGAGCGTCACATGGTTGAGTACGGAGTTTCAACCTTTGCAGGTACGTGAGGGGTATCCAATTAGTTCCTGGAAGGCGTTTGACTGATGGTCATTCAATAACAGGTCAATCCGGCGCTCCAATCCTCCAGGCCACCAACAACAGTTTGGTGGCCATTGGTACCCACTGCTATGGTGGCGGCGGCGACGAAAGCAATTCTGGCAACTCTATTGGCGGCATTTATGGAAACAACTACCACGCTTTCCTCGCGCTTTTCGATAGCAGCCAGTTCCCCGACTCTCATCGATCTGGCATCAAGGTGATCGATTCCGATGCCAAGTCTCGTGGTGAGATCCGGAACATCAATGATAATATCTACAACGGTCACAACGGTTACAGCGGCGCGAACGGCTACAACAGCAACAACGGCTACAACGGCGTTCGCGTAGATGCCGATGTCTCGCCCTTGGGGCAGATCAAGTACAGCTCGCGCACAAGTCTTCAAGAAAGCGCGGATGAGGAAGGCTTCTTCGATATTATCAAGTCAATTGCAAAGGTCGCGGGGCCTGTCGTATCAGGCGTCACTCCCTTCCTTGGGCCGATTGGCGGCTCCATCGGTGCGATAGCCGGTGGCATCCTCTCAACTGTTGGAGGAGCTGAAAGTGCCCTTGTTGATGGGAACACATCAAATGCAGTCGAGAATTCCATCAACTCAGGGGCTACTGAGAGAGCAGTACTTGCCGAGGCTTCTCTCCAAGCGCTCTTGGAGCTAGAAGACTCCCAAGAGACTGCCGAGGTACTTCGTACAATCAGTTCCAAGTATAACGCATTTAGACCCAAGCTGGATGCAATTGCGAAAATTTCCCAGCCCCAGCTCACTGAGGCTGGACTTTATTTGGCTCATCGCCAGATCGCACAGTTACAGGAGAAGGGTGTGTTCGGAACACAGGAGTCCGAAATTGAGCTTCCTCGCGTTCCTTTGCAGGGTATCAACCAATCGACTTTGTCTCGATACGAGGGTCAACAAGAAGCTTTTGCCCAGGGCCTCATGGCGCCCACGCGGCCGGTTTCGGACGAAGAAGGGTTTTTGGACTTCCTTGGACCCGTGCTCTCCAAGGGAATCAGCTTCGCCAAGCCATTCATTGCAAGTGCAGCACAGGGAGCACTTGGGGGCATTCTCAATCATCTCGGTGGTGGCGCTGAGTCTTCTTTCGACGCACCCCCAGGTACTCATGAGCATGCCACCCTTCTCGCTTTCAAGCGCGCCGCCGCAGCGGAGGCTGCTTTGCAGACTCTCATGGAGCTCCCTAAGCACAAGCTTGACCGTCTCTACATCAGCAGTCCCCGAGCTGGCGAGGAAAGCATCTTTGACGTCATCAAGGCTGGAGTACAGAAGATTGCTCCAGCTGTCATTGACATCGCCAAAACGGCTGTGCGTAAGGTCGTGCCTGTCATTGTTGACGCTGCATCGCAGAAGATCAAAGACGCCGTGGATCCAGAGAGAAGGTCGGCTACCCAGAACAACTCAGACTCATACAGCCGCAATTCAGCGTCTCAAACGAATGTCATTCGACCCAAGCCGTCCGTTAGGGACATGTTTGTGCAGGCCTCCAAGGGCACGAAGGTGAGCGAGAACCCAGATGACATGGAGCCTACAGAGGAGTACATCCTGAACACTATCCTCGAGGACATACTGAAGTCGCGTGAGACCACTTGGGTGCCCTCGCTTCACAAGCGAAAGTCCTGGGACTCAAACGATGACGGTTTATGCATGATGGATGAGGAGCCACTCTAACGATGATAATCTGAATAAACTTACTAATTTCTTTTGGAACCATGGCAGGCTATTCTTACGTACTAGTGGGACTAAAGGCTGTTCGTTGCTCGCAGCTCTTTTGGAACGATGATCGGGCCAACTGAGGGTCAAGCAGCCATATAAACCAATACGTCATCGACCTCTGTCAACTTGACCTATACTAGACAATTCTCCCTTCATGTTGCTTGAGGTTATATTTTCTTTTCATCAGTTTACTTAGCTGTATTTCTCTTTCCCCTACGTATTGCTTCAGTTGTTCCTTAGATTCATTATAGAGTACGCTACAAAAAGAATTTTAGTTAAGCCTACAAGCAACAACCCCTGCGACGTGATGAACTATAAGCAAATGTTACACGCAGCTATTGTGTGATTACACTCTAGGCAAGTTGACATTTGCAAACGCGTAGACAAACACTCAATAGAAGACAGCAACAATAGCAGTAAAAGCAGGAGGACTAATCAAAACAGAAGAAGCAGCCAGGAATTAAGCAAGGTATAAATGTATCAGGCGGCCTACGTAGTTCTTCTGTTATTCGTTGTTCTTTAAGGCTGCTTGCAGATCTTACAAAAAGATCAAAAACAACATGACATACAACACCAGGTATTCGCTGGTCGTCACCGACCCAACTACTAATCCGGCCCTCACACTTTTTCTTTTTAGGTTAGGAACGACCACTGAGTGCTGTTTTTGGTAACTAAAAACGGTAAGCCTCTAAACGGTCTCTATTTTAGAAGGAAAAACATAATACTAAATGTCTCCGTTTAGGATAGATAAGGCACCGTTTTCTTATTTATAAAGGCTCTATTAGACTTAACCTTTTACTTATATAAAACTACTTAGCGTTATAGGAAGTAAGTGTAGTACTAGCCTATACTTTACCTTAATAATAAAGACCTATCCTTATATAATATAGCTATTTAATTTATTACTTTCTTTATTTAGCTTATAACTATTATTTTATTACCTTATTACTATTATTATATAATAGGTTTAGCCTTTATTTATCTAAGGGTATAATTTTTTATAAAGTATAGCTAAGGTTAGTCTAAAGCGCTATATATATCTTAATAGTAATAGCTAGTATAGACTAGTAAACTAATTATTAAGATAAAAGGTAACTATACTAAATAGCTCTATAAAGATAAGGCCTCTAGGGCAGTAAGCATACTATAACATAGGGTATAATAAGGTATTAGGTACACTTTAGTAACAGCTAGTTATAAAGTATTAGTATACTATAGCTATAAAAGTAATTAAGTACTCTAACGCTATAATAATAAGGAAGATAAGGCACTAGCACGCTATATTTATAGGCGCTATAGCGCTATAGATAATAGGTAGTCTTATAAATTATAGCTGTCTAAGTTTTACTAAGTTTAATGTATTTTTAGGCTATAAGTAGTAAGAATTATAGCTACTAAATAAGCTTAGTAGATCTAGTAATAGCTAGTAAAGCTAAATTAGGGTAGGTAGGCCTAAGCTAGCAGTAAGCTAAGCTAAGTAATTAGTAAGCGGTCCTAAGCATGCCTAAGTAAGCCTAAGCTAACAGTAAGCCGTTAGTAAGCACGTAAAACCAGGCCTAAGTATAGGTAAGCTCTAGTGGGGTGTAAAGAAGAATCTACTAAGATACTATAGGGCTAACTAAGAAGTTAGCTAACGTATTAGCTAAACCTGCCTAAGGATTAAAAGGGGCTAAGATAGCTAAAGGCTTTATACACTTTACTAACGTTATAGCTATCTATATACTATAGTAGTAACCTTAATATATATCTTACTAAACTATAATTAAGTAGATAAGCTCCCTAAGGCCTTAGGAATTTAACCTTTATAGGTTTATAAGTCTAATGTTATAGCTAGTTTCTAGACAGTAGGGTTTCTACTAATAGTAAGCAGAGGTTAGCACCTAGTTAATAGTATTCCTCTTCTTTATTATCTTTATTAATTACCTAGTAATTAGTTAAGGCTTAGGGTTATAAGGCAGCTTATATAGCTTCTTATTAATTAAATTACTAAGGTCAGATACTAAAAGGTATTTAGAGAATATATTATAAGTTAATTACTAAAGAGCTATAGGAGTCTGTCCTTAAGTGCGTCTAAGTCTATCCTATATATAAGTCCTAACTGTTCCCTAAATAGTTCCTTTAACTAATAGTTATAAGTAATTACTATCTTTATATAAGGTAAGCGCTTAGTAAATACTAATAAGCACTTACTTTTATAATTACTAGTAATTACCTTATCTTATAATTACTTTCTTATTTTTATATAACTTATGCTATAGTTCTTTTATTTTAAGGAGTTATTTATCTATTTTTTATTTCTTATTTATATAAATACTACTACTACCTTTTATCTGTCTATTAGGTAGAGTAATATAGCCTATAACTTATTAGGTTATAATATTAGGTCTTTTCTCTAAAAGGTCTTACCCTTAAGACCTATATAAGTAAGTTATATCTCTTAGGTTAGGGAGTTATTAATTATACTTCTTTTATTTTTATTTCTTTTTATAATACTAACGTAATATCTAGTAAAAAGAATTATTAAAAAGCTTTTTTTATATAACGTTACTTAAAACTTACTTTAGTAATAAAGAAGTTTAGTTTTAACGTTATACCTTATTCTTTTTACTAGTTAGTAGGTTATTACTATAAGATACTTATAAGAAAGTTAAAGTATTATAAGTATACTTATTATAGTTATTTATATAATATAACTATAAATACTATTTATAAGTATAAGGCTTTTTTTTATTAACTTTCTTATTCTAATAAGTACACTTAGATATAAAAGCTTATATAATTATAACCTTAAATTTAACCTTAAATTTAACCTTATTTATAACCTT
The DNA here is from genome assembly GCF_000149035.1 of Colletotrichum graminicola M1.001. NCBI lineage: Eukaryota > Fungi > Ascomycota > Sordariomycetes > Glomerellales > Glomerellaceae > Colletotrichum > Colletotrichum graminicola. The sequence goes on from NW_007361096.1 coordinate 81,824, forward strand.
AAAGTAATACTACTATATATATATATATATATATAAGATATCTAATATAACCTTTACTTCTAAATATAGACCTATAGAGATTTACTCTTTAGTACTTTATTATTACAGCTAGTTTCTAAGCAGTAGGGTTTCTACTAATAGTAAGCAGAGGGAGATACTTAGTAACAGTAATTGTTGTCTTGCTAGTCTGTTAATTACCTAGTAATTAGTTATATAGTTAATAGGTATAAAGGTAGCTTATATAGCTCTTGTTAATTAAATTACTAAGGTTAGATACTAAAAGGTATTTAAAGAATATATTATAAGTTAATTACTAAAGAGCTATAGAAGTTTATCCTTAAGTGTATTTAAGTCTATCCTATATATAAGTCTTAGCTATTCCCTAAATAGTCCTATTAACTAATAGTTATAAGTAATTACTATTTTTATATAAGGTAAGCGCTTAGTAAATACTAGTAAGCGCTTACTTTTATAATTACTAGTAATTACCTTATTACATAATTACTTTTTTATTTTTATATAACTTATACTATAGTTCTTTTATTCTTAAGGAGTTATCTATTTATTTTTTATTTTTTATTTATATAAATACTACTACTACTTATTATTTACTTATTAGGTAAGGTAATATAGCCTATAACTTATTAGGTTATAATATTAGGTCTCCTTTCTAAAGGTCTTACCCTTAAGACCTATATAAGTAGGTTATATCTCTTAGATTAGGGAGTTATTAATCTTAATCTTTAATCTTTTATACTAATACTATATTTAGTAAAAAGGATTATTAAAAAGCTTTTTTTATATAGCGTTATCTAAAGCTTATATTAGAAATTAAAGAATTTAGTTTTAACGTTATACCTTATTTATTTTATTAGTTAGTAGGTTATTATTATAAGATACTTATAAAGAAGTTAAAGTGTTATAAGTATACTTATTATACTTATTTATATAATATAACTATAAGTGCTATTTATAAGTATAAGGCTTTTTTTATTATTAGTTTTCTTTATTTTTAATAAGTAATAGTAGATTATCTTCTAACTAAGTCTAATTAATTAAATTATAAAGAGAAAAAGGCTAAATAGCTTCTTTAAAAACGTACTAAGGCGCTATAAAGGGCGTAAGCTAAAATAAATAAATCTTTAGTAAAGTTAGATTGTCTTTAGTAAGTAAAAAAAATAGTATTTAAGAAAGGTTAAAGTATCTTAAATACTTTTCTTAAGAAGTCTAAGGGGGTTCTAATAAAATCTACTATTATTTATAAAGTATAGTCTAGTAGTGCCTTTAGTGTTATTAACTAAAGCGCTATATAAGGGGATCTACACTTAGTAAGTTTTAACTTTAGTATACTTATAGAAGCTACTAGGAATATTAAAGGTTCTTAACTAGTTCTTATAAGTTATTTTTATATTTATAATTTTTTTACTTAACTAAGTATTATTTTCTTTTATTTTTATAGCGTTAGTTAATAATTCTTTTAACTTTATACTTTAGTTTATAAGGTTTAATAATAATATAGTTATTAGTATTTAATTCTTATAGTACTACTTCTAGTAGTGTAATATAAAAAACTAAGTAAACTTTTATTATATTAAGTAAGTTAAGTTTATAGTTAATATCTAAGATCTTCTTAAGGATCTTAAAAAGTTTAAGTTTCTTATAGTTAAGCTTATTACTTAGTTACTTTATTTTAATATTTCTTTATAAGAGGTATATGCTATTCCTTTTTTTAAAAGTTAGTCCTTTAATCCTTAAAGTGTTAGTATATTTCTTTATTTATATCCTAATAAATTCTAAGTCTAGGGCTGCTTTACTTTAGAGTTCTCTTATTTTATTAATATTAGCTATAGCTTTTAATACTTATAGGCCTTCCTTAAGTTCTTTATAAGTAGTTAGCTAAAATCTATAGTTTAAGTAAAATAGTAAGTTCTAAGTGCTTTTTTTAATAGTACTATTATAAGTATATTAGGCTATTAGTAGTAGTAGTACTTAATTATTTTAGTAATAGTTAATATAGTATTATAAGTACTATTTAAGTATTTAGTTAATCTTTTCTATTTATAAATTAGTATAAAAGTAAGACGTAGTAAATAGTTTATAGTCTACACTAAGCTATAAAATTAAGGATTTCTAAAACTATAAAGTAAATAGCTTATCTTTATTAAAGATGATTTTTTTTAGTAAACTATAGTTACTAAAAATATATTTTAAAAATATATATACTAGGTCTTTTACTTTACTTAACTTTAGATATAAAATAAAGTAAGTATACTTTATAAGTTAGTTAATAATAACTAGAACGCTATTATAGTATATCTTTATAAAAGGTTTTTTTAACTTAAGTAGTTTAATAATAAAGTCTAAAGAGATTAAGTGCTATGCTTTTAATAGTGCTAGTAGTAGTTAGATTTACCTATATAGCTTATAAGGACTATTTTTACTTTTCTTATATATTTTATAGTCCTTAATTACTAAAGCTACTTCTTTATATATAACTTACTTATTATAGTGTTATCTAATTCTCTTAAATATCTTTATAATTCCTTAGTGTCTATATACCTTAGCGCTATATATCTTATAGATTTATTTAGGCGTTATT